>NC_055989.1:99516786-99769081 GCF_018446385.1 Zingiber officinale | reverse complement strand
AACTTGAGCCAACTCAAGCTTAGTCAAACAGGTCAACCTTGACCTAGGGATATTGGACCAACAATCTTCCCCTTTTTGATGTTTGACAATACTTTTAAGTTAGGCTAATCTCATAGCCTCAACTTTCTTCATGCCAATGTATGAATGATGGTTTCCTTCATTCTCCCCCTTTCCTACAGAGCAAACTCCCTCTTTAGGTAATGAAGGCCTAACTTAACCACACATTCTCCCCCTATTGGCATACATCAAAAACTCTCCTCTTGAAGAGTTACCCAACGTTGTTCACAACTTCACTCGTGGCTCACAATACAATAATGAAAGTCTCATACCTTTCATTTTCCTTAATGCTCACCCTTGAGCATTACCACTTGAACAATGAAGATATTCACTCTCCATTGTATTCAAATGCCCAACCTTGAGCATTTTCACGAAAGAAGGTTAACCACCTTCCAAGGTGTATGAAAAATAAATTTTCATGTCCTTAAAGAGTAACTCCCCCTAAAGACATGCACGTAACTCCTGTCATTGCACCAACAATGACTTGGAATCCATAAACATATAGGAAATCCAAATTTAGAAGTTCTGAGGTTCAAAAATTCAATATTGAAACCAAACCTCAACCTAAACCTCTACTTAGTCTTCTTTAACCAATCCATCCTTGTTTTCATAATGAAAACTCCCCCTAAATGTATACAAATGTGTTTTGAGGGGTTAGGAGTGGTTTTATAGACTAAAATGGTTTTGTAAACAAGCTTTCCCGGCTAAAATCGGTATCCCCGATCGATCGAGAGTTGGGTCTGAATCGATTGAACACTTCGATCCAGCGATCAGTCGATGTATAGATCGATCGGTGGATCGATCCAGCGAGCTCGCGAAATGCCTTCTCGATCGATCGCGTCGATTGAGGCACTCAATCGATCGATTGAAGCTCTGATGCTGAAATTCATTTCGATCGACGAAAACTCCCAAATTCTCAAAATTAAAATCGTGAAAATTAATGACACTACTTGGGGATATACTATCGAGGAAAAAGTTTTTATGAAAATACTTTCTATTTTCCAAGATTGACAAACTTGAAAACTTGTAAAAACTTTAGTGTTTTCTTACAGTTTGTGTCTAACATTCGATGACTACTATCGAAGATTCTTAAGGTGAGGTTTCTAAAAACATTTTAAAATGATTTTGAAAACCAATATCGACCATGTTCTTTGGGCTCGATGCATTAGCTTTCCATAATTGGAAACACTATGTGTTTATGTGTTTTGATGAACAAAACTCGAAGAAGAACGCTAAATCAACATATTGAGTTTTGTTACGTCATCTAATATCTCACTTATATCTATTATACAAAACCATCTGTCACTTTATAGTTCTTTTGTGAGATGTAAAGTTTGGTTTTGCCTAATCTAGGATAAGCATGTCTATTATTGAGGTTAGGAACAACCACCAAGGATGTTATTTGTTAATAAATGTCATTTGTCCTTAATTGCGAGGAATTAAACATAATGCATGATATGTTATGGCATACATCAAAGATAAATAATTTTCAAAAGAAAATTTCCTATAACTACATGATGTATGTATGACATGACATGGTATTTTTGTGTTTTTCATAATAAGCCATGAGTGCAAGAATAAATATAATGTCATGACATATGATGGGCAAACAAAGCATGATAAATTTTAGCATAAATAAAATATACCTAGGTTACCTATCTAAGTATCCTAAAGCCTTAGCTAACTTAAAGTTTAAACCTAGATTGCCCAATATTTCCCAAGAAAATATCAACACCCAATTTTGACATTTCCTTTGCTTTTCCTACATTGTGCCAATATAAATTAAGCATATTCCTCAAATTTTGGCACAGATTACTTTTTTAAAGAGTAACAAATTAAAATAAGGCTTAGATTTTCCTTTAACTTCTCAATAAAATGCCAAAATCCCAACTTGACATTTCTTTACGATTCTCTCACTTATGCCAATTTAATTTAAAATCAATTTTCTCAATTCATGGCACATTTTACTCATTTCAAGAGTAAATCAAAATCCTTTTCATTTTCAAAAGTTAACAATAACCTTGAAAATGCTCTCCGAGTGTCAACTTCATCAAAGTTGGGTTAACTACCCTTCTAATCGAAATTGACACTCTCTAACCCATCTAAGGGGTAGAGAAAATGCTCCTAGGAACCCAAAACCGATTGGTGCTCCTTGGATGCTCTAGGTATTCATTAGGGATAACTTCCCTAGATACCTTCCTAGTGACCTTGTTAGGCTTCTTAGAGCCCTTGATCATCTTTTCTAGGTCAACTCTAGGGATTTCTTCCCTTGTGACCTTCTTTGTGACTTTCTTAGACTTCTTAGAAGTCTTAGTCATGTTTGTTGTTGCAAAAATACTTCTAGGGATAATTTTCCTTGTATTTTTGACTTGACCACTAAGCCTAGGGTTAGTTCCATAACTATATGGAACTCTATGGTAAGAAAGCACATCTTTTTTGGTTTTAGGTTTGTATCCCAAACCTCTATAGCCATTGGATGGTTTTTGTGCTCCTAGACCTAAGTTTTGACTCTTTGACCCTTGTGTATTATTTGTGATTTTTCTAAGAGTCCTCTCTAATTTATCAAGTCTTGACCTCAAGACTTGATTTTATCTCCATAACTCCTCAACCTTAGATTTTTCATTAAATCCTTGAGCATTTTTATTTCTAGGCTTATAACTATGGTCCTTAGTGTTATTGCCTAAAGTTTTACCTACCTTCCTAACCCTAGGTGTGGTAGTCTTAGCATGGAGAGCCATATGTTTTTCTTTAATGTTATCATGCTTCTTATTCTTATGGTAAATAGCATTAAAATGATATAAATTTGAATTAGCATGCTTTTTACCATTATTTAACGGGGTAGGCTCGACAAATGATACCTTGCGTTTTACCTTGGAGGCTCCCGATTGAGTTGTGCTTCCTCCTTGAGCCTTGACCGCTTTCTTCCCTTTGGGACATTGACTACAATAGTGTCCCTTTTGATTGCAAGAGAAGCACACAATGTGCTCCTTGCTCTTCTTTGTTCTGGGAGCGGTCTCTTTGGGCTTCTCCTTGCCCTTTAGTGCCACTTGGCTCTTCTTTTTGGCCAATTTTGGGCATTTGCTTTTGTAGTGGCCATGTTCTCTACACTCAAAACATATAATATGATTTTTATTCTTAATTGAACCATTTTTACCTTCATGTGTAGGGATGACACTTGCTCCTCCATTTGGTGTTTCTTGATTTTTGGAGGATGCAACATATTCTTCTCCATTTGACCCGGATGTAGAAGCTTCTCCTTCTTGATCCGATGTCAACAAAGGTCTCTCCCCCTCAATCCTAGAGGTGGAGACTTCTTCATCTTCCTCTTGCATATGGAACAAAGAGTATGCTCCCTCTTTGCCCTTTTCATTGTTTTCCTTTGAAGATGAAGCTTCTTGGACCTCTTCTTCGAAAGTTGAGCATCTCTCAACTTCGAAGTCCTATTGCTCTTGTTCTTGCTCCAATGAGTTGCCCTCTTTGTGTAAAATACCGGAAATAGGCGAATATGAATAAAGGAATTTTCCGGAATTTTTGGACATTTTTCGGGAATTTTTCGGAGCTCGTACGGACGAGTTGACGGGGATAAAAACGGGGCCCGGAAAAGCCTGTTTAGGCTACCCCATTTAAGTGAGGAAAAGTTGATTTTTCCTTTTTAAATTCTTTTTCTTTTCTCTCTCGCCGAACCCGCGCGTGCCGTGCCCTAACCATCCGACGGTTCCTTTCTTCCCCTCTTCTTTTCCTCTTCGTCACCGAGCACTTCACCTCCTCCATCGACGTCGGCCTCTCCTTATCCTCCTTCCCGAGCCGCACCAGGAGCCGCCAGCCACCGAGACATCCTTCTCCCTCTTTCGAGCACCGGAGCCGATCCCTAGCCGCGTCGCCGCCACTCCGACCCGACGCCACTGTTGCCGGCGACGCACGGAGCAGCGCCTCACCTCTGGTGCCTCAGCATCGACCACCACAGTGTCGCTGCTGTCTCTTGATTCGAACCAGTGTCGCTATTGCCTATGCCCTAGCGCCGGCGGCCGGGTTTTTGTTCGTGCCCTAGCCACAGCCTGCACCGCCGCGAATTCCTCCGCTCTAGGTCAGGCCGACACCGACTTCCTCTTCTCCCTGTGCTCACGACCCGCTGCACCTCTGTTCAGTGCCGACGCCACTGCTTAGTGATTTCTGCCCTTGTCGACTAAGCCTCAGCCCTAGCACCGGTTGCTGTGAGCATTAGCTGAGTGTTGCTGTTTATTGGTTCTGGCTGTCGGAAATTTTGGGTTGTTGAGAGTCGTCAGTAGACACTTAGGGGTAAGTGTGGATTCGATCTCTTGTGTGATCATTTTAACTTCACTAGAATCCTTATGCTGGCTGGAATATTTGCAGGTGTTGGCGATACAGACAGAACCTAGAGAGCAGTGAAAGGTAAGATTCTTGTTTAACGGTTGGGTGGATCTAGGTTTTTATGTGGACAAGTTAATTGATGATCAATTAAGGTTAATCGACAATTAGGGTTTCCTAATTGAATTAAAAGTCTGATTTAGTTATTTGATACAGGTTGAGTAACTAAATTATTTGTGTTTAATTAGGTAGGTTAATGATTATGACTTAGGGTTTTGTCCTAAGTTGTGTTGGGAATTTTATTTAGCAATTCATTAGAATTTTTAGCTAAATAAAATATCTGTGTATTGGTATTTCAGGACTTTGACGCGAGACGAGTATCTCGATGTCGGATTTGGACATTTCTATTGGAGGCGGGTACTTTTGACTTTTGTTGTCTTTGATATGCTTAGTAATGGAATTAACATGTTTCATTAATTATGTTTCTTATCTATTTCGGTTAATCACTACCCAAATCTTGGTACGTGCTTGATTGATTGATTGATTTGCATCACATGTATATTTTACCTGTTTATACATGCTTATAGGGGGTAGTGATATGCCATGCTTGACCATGTTCAGGACCTAGGTTTTTATACCTTCTTTGTACCTTGATTTGATATGATTCTTTGACCCAGGGTGCACATTTCTATATATATGGATTAGGTCAGGATGTTTATATGGTTATTGCCGTGCGTCGTTTGCGTGATTGCGTCTTGTCGATAATCAGCTCCGTTATTCTTGAGAGCCGATCGATTCATGGATCTGCACTTCCACCACTGGGTTGTAAGTGGTGATTAATTGTGTGTGTGTTGCGGTGAGGGACTCTAACCGTTGGTCACTCGTGGGTAGTGTGACCTGACGTGTTATCCGTGATTCCTCCGTCTTTGAGTCTGGGAGTTGAGGCGTTCGCTCCCCATATGATTTGGGGTAGGAGGATAGGTGTACTCAAGACGTCCGTCCCTCGGTCGCTCATCGAGTAGTGAGCAGAGTGCGGTTGTCGCACCTACCCTCGGCCTCGCGTTTGTATGAGATGATCGGTGGCGTCGGGGGTGACCGGAGACGCATCATTGGCATCATATCGTGATCGTTTATTATTTGTGTTTGTGGTTCTGCGTTTATATCTGCGTATTGTTTGGATACTATGTTTGGCGTGCATCTGGATTCCTATACCACTCGGACTGTTTGACCTTATACTCGGGACCTGGTTAGTACTGCGTTCTCCTGTTTACTTCGGATGCGTATTTATATCTTTCTTATATCAGGAGACTGTACGCATGATTAGTGTTAGGTGTTATTTCTTTACTTTGCATATCGATTGTACTGTGAGTGTTGGACTCACCCCTCCATTGTTGATATTTTGAGGTTGATCTGTCGGGAGGGAGTTCGAGTCGCTAGTCCTCACTGCACGTAGTGCTGGTCCTGCAGACCTCCAGGATATGTTTGGTTTTTCTTTGGTTTCTTTCTGTTTTAGACTATTTGAACTTGTTATGTTCTGGATTTATTTGCTTATGGACATGTTATAGATTTTATTATATCGATGGATTTGGATTTGGTTTTATTCTACTACATTTTTGCTGGATGGCGAAGAGGTGAGGATATCGGTTTTGAGCTTCTGAGTGTAGTTGAGTAGGGTGGTTTTAGTCGAATATTATTGCTTGGTTTTATCGTATGTGAAATATATATATAATAGCGTGGTGATTGATTTTATTATTGTTATGATTCGGTAGCGTGTGGTGAGTATTTAGTCTTGTAGAAAATTTTTGATTGTCAGTAATGCGGGAGATCTTTGAAATTTTCTCGGACGGGACTACGCGTGTGATTTAGTGGTATCGAGCCAGGTTCACGATCTTTTGTTTCGTATTTTGGATTTTGAGTTTAGGTGATACGATTTATTATTTGGTATCGAGGCGGATTAGGATACACCTTTTTGGTGTTAGATTTATCGGATACCTCTTGTTGGTGATACGGATATTTGGGTTAGCCGGTTTGCATTGAGTCGAACTAGGCGTTATCAGTTCGATATGGTTGTGTTTGGTTCCGTTTGGTTATTTGGATTCCGTGATATATACGTTGAATTTTGAGGTCAATTGTGAGGAGGCCAGACGGTGGAACATCTCCAGCACAATAGGTAGGTTGTTATTTTATGTTGGTTATATTGTATTGATATCGTAATTTAATTTATGAGATATGGGGCGATCTACTAATATTCTTGCGAGGCGTGGTCTTGGGCGACCGTCACGAGGACAGCGGATCTCTGGATATGCGGAGATGCCCAGCTGATAGTAAACTGTCGATCGGGGGCAGACTCGGGATCTGTGAGGCCGGGCTCTCAAATCCAGGATAGCTCTGCAGAAGATCCTACTTTAGCCACCAGCGGTATCCACGCCTACCACTTTACCGTACCGTGAGTACCGTTAGTGTACCGACGTATGCTCAATGTGACTACAGCGTATTCGGGACCACGGCGGACCTCTGATGTACAGACACGATGGCACGGTGCCCCGATTCTCTGATGATCACTCCGGTACCTTTTCGTACCTCAGGTCCACCACTTTTGTCCCCAGGCGTTGCAAGCGACTTATGCTCCGGTATATCTGACCGGAGTTCCTCCTCCGGTTTATTCAGCGGTACCACGTGGGGTCGGCTCCGGTGTTTCCTTGATTCCTGCGATCGTCCGAGCGACTCTTGATATTGTCATTGCCGAGCTAGGATTCCGGCCTTGGCGAGTCGATGAAGACTCGTTTCACTCTTTCCGCGGAGATCTCGATCAAGGTATGGCTCTGTCGTGGATAGAGACTATGGAAACTTTCTTATGTGCTTGCACGAGTGGGAGAAAGCGGTGGTGCTTACCGTTCGGGATGAAGCTAATGCACGGTGGGTTACTCGGTTATTATTGGTGAGCCTACGTCGCGTGGACCGAGTTGGAGAGGCTTTTGAGCCGTTTCTTTCCTTTATCTGTCGGATGGCTCGTAAGCGAGTTTTATAGTCCGAGGCGAATAATCGCTCGATGGCCAGTATATCTTGAATTCCTCGGTTGGCTCGATTTTGTCGAGTTAGTTGCGGAGGAGAACTCGCGTAATCTGATTTATTGAGGTTGGATGGTTGTCTGCGTATACTGACTTGCGGATTAGGGATTCGTCTTACTACGTCGTTGAATCGAGCTTTGATGATAGAGTTAGCTCGGCGCGGATATCGAGACGGAAAAAGCGTATAGGTCGAACTTGAGCGAGTCCGGTCCGGAACTGTGACAGGGGCGACCTCGAGGCGATCGCGAGCGGTCGGTCGAGGTACTGGCGTCTCGTAGGCCTCGAATCGAGGCGGTCTTCTTGGGGCGTTCCGGTTTCTCGTGCGAGCCGTGACCACCTTCGGTGATACTCGTTGTTTGAGATGTGGATCGAGAGATCACCTCACTGCTTGCTCTGCAGGGACGATCGGTTTGCTTTTATTGCTGACTAGCCTGACAAGGAGCCGATTGTCGGTGAAGGCTCGGCGCGGCTTCGGAGGTCGGTCGAGGGGCGATCTAGTCGATCGAGGCGTATCGAGGAGGCGGCCAATCTTGGCGCGTCGGGGGCGGCTCCCTGGCGGCATTTGGCGTGCCGGCGAGTACTCGTGTCCAGCACCCAGTTTTGCACGGGACCTTATGCTCAAGCTCGAGGCGATGTCAGACTCGTCCGGCCAGTGCGCGATGTCGGTCACCGTCCTCTCGTCTTATCGGCAGTCAGCCGGCGCCTCGGTGGCGAGCTTACGCCTCGGCCCGTGGTGGCGATGTTACCACCTCCTCCTCGCGCCAGCGTCGTGTTCGTGCGATTACGAGAGGATGCTCGGTGATGACGGATCCGTTTTCAGATACGATTTCTATATTATGCTTGATATTTTGATTTGATTCTTGGGTAGTTCGCGTTCTTTTATATCGTACTACCTTTATGCGGAGATTGGTAGATTACCTTTGTTAGGTTGCGGCGATTATTTGTCTCCCTACCGGGTGATACTTTAGGCGTCACCGGAGATCGAGAGGTTGCGTTAGACTTTGCAACATGATACTTACGGTAGATCTTTTAGTATTGGAGATGGTCGAGTTTGATGTCGTACTTGGCATGGATTGGTGTCGATATATATCCTCGCCGGGAACAGGGGAGTGGCCAGGCTGCGCACCTTCCTCGTGAAGTTCGCTGCATAGGAGGTCTCGTTGAAGGCCGGCAGGGTCGTCTCGCGGTTGGGGTGATCGTTGTCGAAGGCGGTAGTTCGGAACTCGTTCTTGAGAATACCGGGACGGTGGAGTTGTCGGATGTGCCTCGGAAGGCGGTGGAGTTATGCGGTGATTCCAGCGCCGACATCCAGCTCCGTGTCGTATGGCACGAAAAGAGTTGAGCGAGTGAAGGTTCGACTCGGGAGCTTTTAGAGATTTATTAGCCCTAGTGTTTCACCGTGGGGTTCTCGAGTTCTGTCGAGAAAAAGGATGGTACCATGAGGTTATGTATTGACTACGAGCGGTGAATCGATTACCATCGAAATAAATATCCATTAGCGGATCGAGTTTGTTTGATCGGCTCGAGTACGTCGGTGTATTAAGATTGATGCGATCCGGATATCATCGATTGAGTCGAAGATTACGATATCCGAATTCCGTACGTACGGTCGTTATGAGTTTTGGTAATGCCGTTTGGGCTTAATGCTCAGCGGTGTTTATGGACTTGATGAACCGCGTTTTGGAGTATCTGGATCGGTTTGTTATCGTTTTCATTGATGACATATTAGTTACACTCGTTCAGAGGAGGACGCGGCGTCTTCGCGCGATCTTGGAGATTCTTGGCGACATGTGTCTGCGAAGTTCGTGTGCGCTATCCTCGATTGGGTTTAGGACACGTGGTTTCTAGCGGTATTTGATTGATCCTCGGAAGATCGGTACATCACCGGTTGGGAGGCGGAAGTCGATTCGGAGATCCAGCGATTTTACGGGATTGGCGGATATTACCGGCGTTTTGTCGAGGATTTCTCGCGTATTGCTATTGACCGTCTTACCGGGAAAGGCGTGAAGTTCGTATAGTCCGAGGATTGGAGCTGAGCGGAGATTAGTGTCGGCTCGGTTTTGGTTTTACCTTGGAGGATGTGTACTTTACACCGTAGCGTCTCTCGGGGTTTGGGCGGCTGAGTAGTCTCTTATGCTTCTCGTCGGTGAAGGGCGTAGGAGAAGAACTACCAGATTCGTGACTTGGAGTTAATTGCCATCGTCTTTGCTTTGAAGCTTTGGCGTCGTCGTTTATCTGGTATCACATTTGAGATTCTCACGATCGCAAAGAGTCTCAAATTTCACTCGAAGGAGCTTAATCTCGAAGAGGAGATGGATGGAGTTCTGAAGGACTACGATTGTACCATTAGCTACCACCACAGGAAAGCTAATGTGGTTGCATATGCAGAAGTCAGAGGGACTTTGGCTTGCCGGTCGCGGACTTGATTGAGAGTTTCTCGGAGTTAGATCTTGAGGCGAGCAGAGCGGGGTATTCTTGTTACCATGGTTGCTCGATCGTCGATCGGGACGAGGATCAGGCGCGAGCCGTGATCAGCATTTGCGGTTTATTAGCGATCGGATAGCTTAGCGTGATGAGTTTACGAGGCGAGGAGGGTATCGTATACTTAAAGGCGGATTATCGTACCTCGGTCTCGTGGTCTTGGGGGCTATTACAGGGAGGCACCGTTCTCGATTTGCGATCCGTCCGTGGAACCGTATGTATCGAGACTTGAGGCGTTCTATTGGTGGAGCGGTATGAAGAAGGACATCGCGGTTCGTAGCTAGATGTCTTGTGCATCGGTGAAGGTGAACACGAGACTGCAGGATTACTTGATGATTCTATTCACGAGTGGAAGTGGGATCGCGTTACCATGGACTTTGTGGTAGGGTTCGGGGACACGGCGAGGCCGTCTGTGATTTGGTGTCGTTGATAGATTAACGAATCGCGCTAGCGATTCGGAGGTGATCCTGGATCGATTAAGCGATTTGTATTGTCGAGAGATTATCGGACTACGTGGTGTTCGTTGAGTATTATTTCGGATAGAGATCCACGGTTCGCGTCTCGTTTCTGGCAGAGTCGGCGATTGAGCCGTCTTGATCTGACTTTCCGTCCAGATGTGCCGCTTCAGATGAGATCTTGGTTCGGTCGATGGATTCGGCGTTGAGGCGACTAATCCTGCTCCTGGGTAGATTATCTACAGCTTCCATTCGGTATCGAGATGGCACCGTTTGAGGCGTTGTATGGTAGACCTTGTCGGACACCGTCCTTTGGGATGAGGTTGGAGAGGCCCGTTATTGGGACCTCATGGAGTTCAGCGGATCACGAGTTGGTCCGTCTATCAGACGGAGGATGTCGAGCGAGATCGCGGAAGAGTTATCTTGATCGGAGACGAGACCACTAGAGTTCTCTGTTGGCGACCATGTATTCTGCGAGTTTCACCCACGAAAGGGTGAAGAGATTTAGCCTCAGAGGTAAGTTCGCTACATTGGTCCTTTCGAGATCTCGGAGAGGATCGGAGCAGTAGCTTACCACGTCCCTGTCAGGCGTTCGCGATGTATTTCACGTATCCGTCGAGATCGTGCACGATCCGACATGTCTTGGCGGATATTCGGTTCGATTCGGCTGACATTACCTATGAGGAGGTTCCGGTACGGATTCTCGACCGAAAAGAGCGTCAGTTGCGGAACAAGACTATCCGGCTGGTTAAAGTCGGATGGCAGCATCATTCAGACGAGGAGGCTACTTGGGAGCTCGAGGATACGATCCGAGCTCGATATCCCCATCTTTTCACTTGAGGTATGTGATTTAGTTTACCGTTCAGCATTTATACTCTATAGCTGTTGTTAGTAATTGCTGATGGTAGATAATGAAATTTGGGGACCAAATTTTTATTAGTGGGGGAGAATGTAAAATACCGGAAATAGGCGAATATGAATAAAGGAATTTTCCGGAATTTTTGGACATTTTTCGGGAATTTTTCGGAGCCCGTACGGACGAGTTGACGGGGATAAAAACGGGGCCCGGAAAAGCCTGTTTAGGCTACCCCATTTAAGTGAGGAAAAGTTGATTTTTCCTTTTTAAATTCTTTTTCTTTTCTCTCTTGCCGAACCCGCGCGTGTCGTGCCCTAACCATCCGACGGTTCCTTTCTTCCCCTCTTCTTTTCCTCTTCGTCACCGAGCACTTCACCTCCTCCATCGACGTCGGCCTCTCCTTATCCTCCTTCCCGAGCCGCACCAGGAGCCGCCAGCCACCGAGACATCCTTCTCCCTCTTTCGAGCACCGGAGCCGATCCCTAGCCGCGTCGCCGCCACTCCGACCCGACGCCACTGTTGCCGGCGACGCACGGAGCAGCGCCTCACCTCTGGTGCCTCAGCATCGACCACCATAGTGTCGCTGCTGTCTCTTGATTCGAACCAGTGTCGCTATCCGCTCTAGGTCAGGCCGACACCGACTCCCTCTTCTCTCTGTGCTCACGACCGCCGCACCTCTGCAGTGCCGACGCCACTGCTTAGTGCTTTCTGCCCTTGTCGACTAAGCCTCAGCCCTAGCATCGGTTGCCATGAGTACTAGCTGAGTGTTGCTGTTCATTGGTCCTGACTGTCGGAAATTTTGGGTTGTTGAGAGTCATCAGTAGACACTTAGGGGTAAGTGTGGATTCGATCTCTTGTGTGATCATTTTAACTTCACTAGAATCCTTATACTGGCTGGAATATTTGCAGGTGTTGGCGATACAGACAAAACCTAGAGAGCAGTGAAAGGTAAGATTCTTGTTTAACGGTTGGGTGGATCTAGGTTTTTATGTGGACAAGTTAATTGATGATCAATTAAGGTTAATCGACAATTAGGGTTTCCTAATTGAATTAAGAGTCTGATTTAGTTATTTGATATAGGTTGAGTAACTAAATTATTTGTGTTTAATTAGGTAGGTTAATGATTATGACTTAGGGTTTTGTCCTAAGTTGTGTTGGAAATTTTATTTAGCAATTCATTAGAATTTTTAGCTAAATAAAATATCTGTGTATTGGTATTTCAGGACTTTGACGCGAGACGAGTATCTCGATGTCGGATTTGGACATTTCTATTGGAGGCGGGTACTTTTGACTTTTGTTGTCTTTGATATGCTTAGTAATGGAATTAACATGTTTCATTAATTATGTTTCTTATCTATTTCGGTTAATCACTACCCAAATCTTGGTACGTGCTTGATTGATTGATTGATTTGCATCACATGTATATTTTACCTGTTTATACATGCTTATAGGGGGTAGTGATATGCCATGCTTGACCATGTTCAGGACCTAGGTTTTTATACCTTCTTTGTACCTTGATTTGATATGATTCTTTGACCCAGGGCGTTTCTATATATATGGATTAGGTCGGGATGTTTATATGGTTATTGCCATACATCGTTTGCGTGATTGCATCTGTCGCGATAATCCGCTCCATTATTCTTGCACACGTGATTCGTGGATCTCACACACCACCACTCAGGTTAGTGGTCGATTCGGTAGTGTGTGTTGCTGAGGACTCTGTTAAACACCGTTGGTCGGCAAGTGTGACCTGACGTGTTATCCGTGAGATTCCTCCCGTCTTTGAGTCAGGAGTTGAGGCATTCGCTCCCCATTTGGGGTAGGAGGATAGGTGTACTCCGACGGCATTCCGTCCACTCGGTCACTCGTGAGTAGTGACGAGTGCGGTTGTCGCTCTACCCACTCGGCCTCGCGTTTGTATGAGATAATCGTGGCGTCGGGGGTGACCAGATGACATTAGCATCGTATCGTTTATTGTTGTGTTTGTGGTTCTTTGCGTTTATATCTGCGTATTGTTTGGATACTATGTTTGGCGTCATCTGATTCTATACCACTCGGTTGTTTGACCTTATACTCGGGACTGGTTAGTCTGACTTCTCTGTTTACTTGGATCGTATTTATATCTTTCTTATATCGGAGAATCTGCGTGATTAGTGTTAGGTGTTATTTCTTTACTTTGCATATCATTTGCTGAGTGTTGGACTCACCCGCCTCCGTTGTTGATATTTTCGGGTTGATCTTTGGAGGGAGTTCGGTCGCTAGTCCTCACTGCATGTAGTCTGATCCTGAGACCTCAGGATATGTTTGGTTTTCTTTGGTTTCTTTCTGTTTTAGACTATTTGAACTTGTTATATTACGGATTTATTTGCTTATGGACATGTTATAGATTTTATTATATCGATGGATTTGGATTTGGTTTTATTCTACTACATTCTTGCTGATGGGAGAAGAGGTGAGTTAATCGGTTTTGAGCTTTTCGAGTGTAGTTGAGTAGGGTGGTTTTGAGTCAGAATTATTATTCTGCGTGGTTGTGTCGATGATTATATATACTGCGTGGTGATTGATTTTATTATTGTTATGATTCAAGCCGCGTGTGGCTGAGTATTTAGTCTTGTAGAAAATTTTTGATTGTCAGTAAATGCAGGGAGATCTTGAAAATTTTCTCGGACGAGACTCTTAAGGGGCGTGTGATTTAGTGGTATCAGGAGCAGTTTCGATCTTTTGTTTCGTATTTTGGATTTTGAGTTAGTGATACCAATTTATTATTTGGTATCGAGCGGGTAGGATACACTTTTGGTGTTCGAGATTTATCGGATACCTCTTGTTGGTATTACGGATATTTGGGTTAGCGAGTCATGCTGGGCATTATCGGATTTTCTATATGGTTGTGTTTGGTTCCGTTTGGTTTATTTGGATTCCGTGATATATCGTTCAAATTTTGAGGTGGGAGCGGCGGACGGAACATCTCAGAGCAATATAGGTAGGTTGTTATTTTATGTTGGTTATATTGTATTGATATCGTAATTTAATTTACGAGATATGAGGCGATCTACTAAATATTCTGCGAGGCGTGGTCTGGGCGACCACGTCACGAGGACCAGGATCTGGATATGCGGAGATGCCCCTGTTAGTGAAACTGTCGATCGGGGCAGACTCGGGATGCGGAGCATGGGCTCTCAAATCCGATAGCTCTGTAATACCTACTGGCCACAAGCGGTATCACGCCTACCACTTTACCGTACCGTGGGTACCGTTGGTGTGCCGACGTATGCTCAGTAGCCTACGGCGTATTCGGACCACCGCCACTTGGACCTCTGATGTGCAGACACACAATGGCACGGTGCCCCGATTACTGGCATGCACCGTATCCGTACCTTTTTCTGTACCTCATTGCCACCACTTTTGTCCCCAGGCGGTACCAAGCGACTTATGCTCCGGTATATGACGGAGTTCCTCCTCCGGTTTATTCCGCGGTACCACATGTAGGGTCGGCTCCAGTGTTTCCGCCAGTTCCTGCAGTCGTCCCGACACAGCTCATTGCACGAGCTAGGATTCCAGCCTTGGCCGAGTCGATGAAGACTCGTTTCACTCTTTTCGCGGAGATCTCGATCCAGTATGGCTCTGTCGTGGATAGAGACTATGGGCGGACTTTCTTCGGCTTGCTCGGTGGGAGAAAGCGGTGGTGCTTACCGTTCTGGGATGAAGCTAATGCACAGTGGGTTACTCGTTATTATTGGTGAACGCAACGTCGCATGGACGAGGTTCGGAGAGGCTTTGAGGCCGTTTCTTTCCCTGTCGGATGGCTCGTAAAGATTTTATGAGTCGAGGTAGAATAATCGCTCGATGGAGTATATCTTGAATTCCTCCGGTTGGCTCAGTTTTGTCGAGTTAGTTGCGGAGGACTCGCATGATGCAGTTATTCGAGGATTGGATGGTTATCTGCGTATACAGCTTGCGGATTAGGGATTACATCTTACTCCGATGCATTGAATCGAGCTTTGATGATAGAGTTAGCTCGGCGAGCAGCTATCCGGACGGAAAAAAGCGTATGGGTCGAACTTGAGTCCACAGCAGACCGGCCTCGGGCGATCGCGAGCAGTCGGTCGAGTACTTGGGCGTCTCGTAGGCCTCGAAATCGGCGGTCTTCTTGAGGCGTTCCGGTTTCTCAGTGACCGTGACCACCTTCGGTGATACTCATTGTTTGAGATGTGGATCGAGATCACCTCACCCCCTTGCTCTGGGACGGTCGGTTTGCTTTTTATTGCAATGCCACCTGAGCCGAGATTGTCGGTGAAGGCTGTGCGGCGGAGGTCGGTCGAGGGGCGATCTAGTCGATCGAGGCGTATCGAGGAGGCGAAGCCCAATCTTCAGTGTCGGCGAGGCGACTCCCTCAGCGGCATTTGGCATGCTTGGGCGGGAGTACTCCAGTGCTTCAGCACCCAGTTTGCACGGGACCTTATTATCAGGACTCCGATGTATCGGACTCGATCCGGCCAGTGCCGATATCGATCACCGTCCTCTCGTCTTATTTGGCACATAGTCCAGCAGCGCCTCAGTGGCAGGCTTCTGCCCAGCCGCAGCAACCGCTGGCAGTGTTACCACCTCCTCCTCCGCCAGAGACTGGTCGTGTTCATGCGATTACCAGAGAGGATGCTCAGCGGGCCGACGGATCCGTTTTCCGCGGTACGATTTCTATTTATGCATTTACTGCTGATATTTTGATTGATACTGGTAGTTCGCATTCTTTTATATCCCGTACCTTTATGCGGGAGATTGGTAGATTACCTACTGTTAGGTTGCGGCGATTGACTGTCTCCCTACCGTCGGGTGATACTTTAGACGTCACCCAGGAGATCAGAGGTTGCCCGTTAGACTTTAACAACATGATACTTACGGTAGATCTTTTAGTATTGGAGATGGTCGAGTTTGATGTCATACTTAGCATGGATTGGCTGTCAATATATCATGCTACCGTTGATTGCCAGTCTTTCTTGGACTTTGCAGATAAGTTTATTTATCTCTCAAGTTTGATCAATCTTTATCATCTTAACTGATTTATTATGGAGGAAGTTTTCAATGAGATGGAGCAAGTCTTTCTTGGACTTTGCAGATATCCTCGGCAAGGTGGAGATTGTTTGGAATCATGAGTCTCTTCAAGATTAATCTTTGGTTTTTTGGTTTCTCCACATGAAGGCCCTTTTCCTCTTCATATAATGCTTTAGCTTCATCAAGACTCTTTGAAATTAGTTATGGTGATAAGTGCACTTTGAAAAATGGAGGCATTGATGACTTTTTGAGATGGTGTAATCACATTAAGAGATTTGACCTTTGACATGAATCTCTTGTGGCAATATGAAGGTTGTTGTATAGCATTTCGCATCATGTGGTGAACATTATAAAAGGGCTTGAGTGAGTCTTCGAGGTGTGAGTACAAAGTTTGTGGGCGTGATCTTTTACTTTTAGTTGTACACCTTTCGTGGCTAGTGAAAGTCATTGCCTTTGCCTGTGGACATAACTCTCATCTTGACAATGAATAACATAAAGCTGTGTATCTTTCTTGTGCAATTATATTGTTACTTTCTTCCCCCTGATTGTACTACACCCTCCCGCCCAATAACTAAAAGAGAAAAGTATACAATGAAACAATAAGCAAATCTGATATTTCATCTTAATGTTAGTAGTATCGTCATCAAAATAAATTCTTGATAACTTATGAAAGATTTTATAACAAAAATACTATTATTCATATCTATTCAGATGTATTTGTTCCAGATTTGAAGAATGGATTCAATTGAAATCAAAGCCTAGAAAAAATTTCAATACTTGACAACGAACAACTTAATGAACCAAATCAATAACAGATCAAACCTCTTCATTGTGAACATGAATATTTCTCAGCTGAAATACAGAAGGTATTGTATGTTTAGCTCCAAAGTTAACCATATCCAGGGCACCTACGCTGAGAACCAAAGGAACATTTTTTTCCAAAATGACATCAAATCTCTTACTGTCACAGGCCAGGACTCCTCCAACTATATAGTCAGCAACTTCAGTTGTTGTAATATCCAAGACTCCCTGCAAGTCGATCGAAACAGAAATTAAATGAGAAGGTCAAAAGAACCTAAACAAATAGTTTCAAATTATAGCACATAAGCACACTAAGCTAGTGAATTATTAAATGAAATGTGAACTAGAGACTTTCTAATTGTTGTACAAATAATTGAGACTGAATCCAAAGTAGAAGATTGACCTAGTGGTTTGGTGTAGGTAGAGAAAGAAAGCTTAGATATTTTGAAAGTAGACATAAATTATTCCAATTTATTTTTTATTTTGACAGAGCCAAAAAGATACCTGTATAAGTCCCTCTCTAACAAGATCCTCCATAGCCCTACCACCAACCCCAGTTGCATGAAATACAAGCGTCTCAAATCCTTCTTTTGCCAATCTTTCTTTCACAAAATTTACACATGGTGTAGTAACTCCAAACATAGTGATGCCAACAGTTGTTCTCTTAGTCATGTCAGTAGAATTGTCAGATGTAGACAAATTTGCAAAAATCATCCCAGCAGCAGCTGCCCCAGCATTAGACAAAACAAGCCTGCTAATATTGTTGATACCACATATGTCAACAACTGATGGAAATAATATCAAATTGGATGTTCCAATATAGGATTCTGTTTGACCACTAGCAACAGTTGATACTATCATCTTTGGCACCCCTAAAGGGAGAGATCTTAATGCAGGAGCAATCAATGAAGTTCCTCCACTGCCACCAATGCCTACAGCTCCACCAAGGTTGCCGTCCTCATAAGCTTTTCTAAGAAAACATTCTAAAGCCCTGGCCATAACAGCAATTGCTTTACCCCTGTCATCTGGTAGTTGCTTTGCCACAGCTGAATAACTTGAAAGGATAGCCTCTCTAGAGACCAAAGAAAATCCTTCCAGATGTTCGATTTTCTTATTGCTAGTTGAAACATCAACAATATTAACCTGTACCTGTCATGCCATGAAACAAAAACAAAAGCTAAATATGGTAAAACAACCTCTACAATAATTAGGCACCATGATCCATTGCAACTCAACCCTGATATGAATGAATATCTTAAGAATCATGCTGAACAAGAAGGTTTATGTGAGAAGTAAATAGAGTAATAGATCAGCAATAATATAAAGAATTTGAATAAGCAACTCTTTGTAGTATGTTAACCAGAACCAAATAATGTTTGTCTATACTGAAACCACAATACTGATAAAGTAGTCAACCTCACACAAGTTAACAACATCACTCCAAATGGCATCAGAAGAAACTTCAAATGCTTCTTTCCTTGATAAAACATTGAGGAATGATACCATTGCACTCCCATAAAAGTGCTTAAATAGCATAGTTCATATCATTTCACATTATCTCATGAGTCCGGCTCACCTCTATCCCTAATGCAAATGAGGAATTCAAATTTTTAATATTTTTAAAATTGTAAGAGTATATTTAAGTAGGTTCTCCTCTTTAGGAGAATAACTCTTTAAAAGAATCTCCAAGTTGGTAATTGTTTTATTTCCAATTGTAGGGAGATTTTGGTATAAGTTAAATTTGGTTCTTTTCATAGTTTGTAAATGATAGCTCATATCATTTCACATTATCTCATATGTCCGGCTCACCACTATCCTCAATGCAAATGAGGAATTTAATTTTTATAAAATATTTTTTATAATTATACATTTATTTAAGTAGGTTCTCCTCTTTGGGAGAATAACTCTTTAAAATAATTCCTCAAGTTGGTAATTGTTTTATTTCAGTTCATTTTGGTATAGGTTAAATTTGGTTCTTTCTATAGCTTGTAAACAATAGCTCATACCATTTGACATTATATCATGTGCCTGCCTCACCACTATCCCCGATGCAAATGAGGAATTCAATTTTTAAATATTTTTATAGTTGTAAGAGTTTATTTAAGTAGGTTCTCCTCTTTAGGAGAATAACTCTTAAAAAGAATTCTCCAAGTTGGTAATTGCTTTAATTCAGATTGTACCGAGATTTTGGTACAAGTTAAATTTGGTTCCTTTCACAGTTTGTAATTTGGTTTATTCCCTAATTTGATTGAGTTCTTTAGGTACACAACTATTTATTTCCTTGAATATTTTTGTTTTATCACCGATATTGTTTCAATTGGATCTACAAAAGGGATTTTTATCCCTATATTAATCATCATTTACAAAATAGAATTTCTCTTTGTAACTTTTCATTGTCATGTGTATGGTTTAATTCTGTGTTAGATTGCTTATCACCATGTTACATGAGTTTGCTACCAAAGCCAAATTCTTGTTTAGTATATGCGGACACTTTAACATTCTCTGTTTGTGAACCTCATCCATCATCCTCTTCTTTTACAGCCCCACAACTAGCAAAATTTTGCACCTTTGTCTTTGCCATCATTTCATATCCACCAAGATATCCTCTATCACCACCTTTTTTTCTTCCTTGCACTCCGTCAGCCACCAATTCTCACCTCACTACCTTGCACCACTAAACTAGCCACCTCCACAAGATCCAATGAGTCTATCAACACTAAATATAAGCTATTATCTTGAGATAACTCTCAAAGTCTCCTATAAACTCCACCATCAAAGGCTTTTCTGCTCAAGTCCATTCTAAATCTACAAAGATCCATACCCACACATACCACCTCTTGCAATTGACGCTCCACCATTAGCCCCCCTCAGCCTTCTGCTACCATCCTAATTTGTTGTGCCTTCATCCATCCTTCTTGTGGGAAAATTAACTATTAAATTTACCACTTTATATCTACTTGCAATAGGACATTTACTACCTTAAGTGGTATCAAATCTCAGTGTAACCTTTGATCTACTCTTATATTGTACTAATTGGG
The DNA here is from genome assembly GCF_018446385.1 of Zingiber officinale. NCBI lineage: Eukaryota > Viridiplantae > Streptophyta > Magnoliopsida > Zingiberales > Zingiberaceae > Zingiber > Zingiber officinale. The sequence continues at coordinate 99,748,953 of NC_055989.1, read as the reverse complement.
TAGGAACACAAATTTACCAACTTAATTAAACATAATTTCAATTTCCAAATAGAAAATTTATTAATTTTCCAAGAGATGATCAAGCCTCTGCATTGTATGTTTACTTTCTCACACTTTAACTTTGTGGCAAACCGTGATTCTTCAAATTCGGTAGCAATGCAAATTTATCAACTTATATAAACATAAGTTCAAATTTCAAATGGAAAGTTTATTAATTTACCAAGAGAAGATGTTCAAGCTTCTACCTTGTATATTTATTTTAACGCACTTTTACTTTGTGGAAAACCATGATTCTTCAAATTTGGTATCAACTGATTCATCCTTAGCGTTACCATTGTCATACTCCATGATTATTTTGGAGATGCAAAAATCATTCGCATCCCGCAATAGCTATAATGTTTTCTTATTCATTAGAAAAGGTATAGGAAAGAAAAGAGAATCAAGTGAAGGATTAAGGATTAAGGATCAAGTTCTAAGTTCTTAAAGAACTAGGAGTTGCACAAGTGGAAATCAACCTCAAGCAAGGCACTAGGGTGGACATGAGAAAGTGGCATTGCAAATGATCACAACCAAGCGGTGTTGTAGATATTTGTGAAGTCATGAGCAATGCCAAATGAAGAATCCACAATAGGGAGGGGGGTGTTAGCAAGCTCATAGGCACCAAGAGTGGAAGGCAACCCAAACATTTAGTAGTAAGGACACATCACTATGTAACATATAGAGCTTAAAAGGTAAAGCCAATGAATCAAGTTGTGACATCCCTAGTTTTTTTTTTCATTTATATATATATACATAACTATGGGCATCACTTGCACATACTTCCATAATGAGTTCTCAATTCAACTTAAGATACATTGATAGCTCTTAAAACATAAATTACTAACGACCTTCGGTACTGGTCATACAATTCGGAATTTATTCTTCAAAGAAAACACCTAATTAATGCGGAAACTAAGCTAGAAGGTCTTTGGGTTGTACTGCCATTGTCCCAAGCCGGCTCGGTCAATGCCTCTTGTCTCATTCGTCCCATTATCTAAAAAAGTTAAAATCTATAAGTCGAGAGACTCAACATATTCAAAACTGTATTATGCAATAGTTAGTGCCTATGATCTAGTGTGCTAATGGATACCCGGTCTAAGTCTAGGTCACTTAGGACTTATCTACTACATATTGTGGACATGAGCACAGGCGTTGACATAGCATACAAGCGTAAACATAAGCATAAGCTTGTAAATAAACTAAGCATGAAATGGACATAATTATGAGCATGTACATAAGCATAGGCATATGTATACTTGCATGGCATAAACATATACATAAGAATAGACTTAATATGAGCTGTAGCGGGTAAATAAGCTAAGCATGAAAATAAACATAACTACATAGGGTTAATGAGCTCCCAGGCTAAGGTCACTAGTCACACTCAACTACCTAAGATTTCGTGAGCTCCCGGACTAAGGTCACCGATCACACTTAATCACATAATTTTGGTGAGCTCCAGACTAAGAACATCGGTCACACTCAGCCACATAGAATTTTGGTGAGCTTCCGAGCTAAGGACAGCGGTCACACTCAGCCACATAGAATTTTGGTAAGCTTCCGAGCTAAGAACAGCGATCACACTCAACCACATAGAATTTTTGTGAGCTCCAGGGCATGGACACTGGTCACACTCAACCACATAGATTTGGTGAGCTCTCCGGGTTTAGGTCCCCAGTTCATAACTCAACCCATAATAAAATCGGTAAGCTCCCCGAGCTTAGGTCTCCGGCTCATAACTCCACCCACACGTGAACATAGACTTGCCACACACACAACTTGCATTCATAATAATTATCTAATTAACCTTTGACATACACCCACATAATATTATCATAAAATCCATAACATGCATACTCATTAATTATCATGAAATCCATAACATGCATAATCGTTAAAACATGGTTATCCATATTCATACAATGACTGTGTTAGATTTTGATATGTACATCTCATACCTACATGCATGCAACGGTTTCATACAAATTCCCTAACATAATTACATAAATATGAACATAAGCATAATCATGCACTTAACATAAGCTTGATCACTACTTAAACATGGATATGATTGTAAATCTTAACATAAGCATGCAAATTCATATCATAAGCTTAAGCATAGACGAGTGCAACAACAGAGCATGAGCATGCATAGCAACTTAAGCATGGCATAATCATAAACCTAAATATAAGCATGCAAATTCATATCATACATATAACTTACTAAACTATCATAATGTGAAGCAGGAGTAAGCACAAGAACACTAAGCAAATTCCGAAACTTACAAGTTCTAGGAGCTAACATGCTATCATCTCCTAAATGATCAAAAGAGCATCGGAATCTATGAAATCCAAAACTTATCTAAGGTATCCAACCATACATGAACTTGAGGAACTAAAATAAGCATAATGTGAGAAGAAGATGAAGTCATTGTAGAGATTCATCAAGGTAGATAACCCCTAAAACAGAAATTAAACTTTTCTTATAAAAATTTGAAACTTGGAAATTCTATATTATACTTTGAGCATACCAAATTCTCTAATCCATAAGGGAAAACATTTAGGAAAACATGAAGCAAATGGTAGTTCAACATCATGATAAATACTCCTCAATCAGTGGTTAAACTTCTCCTATAAAATCCGAAACATGGTAGTCTTGTACTATAGTTAGGGCATGTAAAGTTCTTCGATTTCAAGGGATAAACACATGGAAAAGCATGAAGCTATTGTTGAGATTCGTCAAGATAATTAACTCCTAAACTTAGTGAATAAAACTCCTCCAAAAGAATCCAAAACTTAGAAATTCTATAACATGAATTGAGCACACCAAGTTCTCTAATCTATAAGGGTAAACACATAGAAGAACATCAAGCATTTATGGAGTTATCCTTAAGATAAGAAACCTCTAAAATCAGTGGTTAAACTAAGATGTATGCCTTTCATAAAAATAGAATTTGCAACTAAGATGATTAGCCATAAAACCGGATTCAACTATGAGAATGGTGCACATAAAATCTGAATTAAACTCAAGGTTCATAAGCTAAACAAGGGGTTTTAAAACCACTACTTACAATATCCGAAACTCAACATCTATCCAAGCAAATTGGAGCATAAGAAAAGAACCAAACTAGAGCATCACACTCACAAAGAAAACAACCAAGACATCAAGCTATAGGATCTGAAACTACACCAAAACATAGAACTAACAAAAACATAACTCAAGTAGAGAACATGCCTTCAATCTTTAGATACTAACTCCCTCTTCTTGTCTTCCCTTGGAGCTCTAGAATCGGTGGAGAACAATGGGGAGGAGGAGCACCTTAGGGCCAGCGACACATCAAGGGGATGGAGCTTTTGGAGGTAGGGTTTTTAAAGAGGTGGAGCTTAGGACTTTGTCTACATTTTATCCACTAAGTCATATAAATTTATATTCATATGTTATATAAATTTTTATCTACATACTAAGTCTTATAACTTTTATAATGCTAAGTCATGTGTAATTTATATATATATATATATGCATACTAAGTATTTATAAATTTAATACATAATAAAAATTTATATTCATGGTTATATAAATTTTTATTATGCTAAGTCATATATAATTTTTATATAAAAATTTATATTCATACGTTATATAAATTTTTATACACATATTAAGTCTTTATACATAATAAAATTCATATCCATGATTATATACATACTAAGTCCTACTGATTCATATAAATTTTTATTATGCTAAGTCATGAAAATTTTTATATAAAAATTTATATCCATATGTTATATAAATTTTTATATACATACTAAGTCGTCAATTTGATATTGAATCAAATTTCATATATATATATATATACATAATAATGCAAATATATAATTTATAATATTATAGTTTCTTAGTTATTATATGCACTATATATATATAAATCTTATATTTTTCTTATTTAATTTTATTTATACTATATAATTTATATTATATAATATATTATTATATTTTATTTCTATATTAATTAGATAAATAATCAATATAGAAATAATTGTAGGGTAAGACTACGTACAATGGATCCTTCCCTGTGACCCTACATGGCGGAAGCTTCGTGCACCGGGCTGCCCTTTTTTATTAATTAGATGAATAATCTATATAAAAATGTATACACATAGGTTATATAAATACTAAGTCTTTATATATTTATATCCTATTATTTTTTAAATATAATTGATTAATCCAAATTTTATAATTGTAGGCTAACTTAATTAATTAAATCTATTTATATTAATAAATTCTTAATTAAATCAAATGAACCCTCTTAATTAAACCTTCGGATTTTCGGACACTACACGAGTTGTTACCAAAGCTATTTAACTTGGTAGGATGTAATGGGAATCCAGATCTAACACCATGTTAATAATGGAAAAATTATTAGGATTTTTCTTATCCTTTGGTAGAATTTTCTACACGTACTTCTATTCATTATTGTAACTTTATATCTTACACCCTATAGTATATAGTATTTACAATCAAGTGTACAACTGTTATCACTAGTATATTTCTCATAAATGGTAGAAAATAAAAGATGAGCATTGCTTCTAATAATCATTTTCACTCTAGTATTGTCCAAATGTTTTATGTAAAAAACTTCAATTTCAAGACAGAGGGACTAAAATGGTTGATAATTATTCTAAGGATAATACTCCTCATGCACAAAGTTGAAAATCATGAAAGAAACAATGGGAAAGCAATAGAGTTCAGTTCAACAATTAAAACATTCTAGAATTTCTTCACATCAAAATACCTTATAAAACATAAAGTTTAGTTGCATGTGAATCCAATTGAACAAAATATCACACTAAAAGAAAAACATCTTGAAGTGGGAAGATGGATTTGGAAAACTAACAATTGCTAAACTTAGCACAATACGAGGCTTTCTAATACTAGACACGATCAAAGTGGAATTCAATAGCATAACCAAAGAAACTTTACTCATAGATCATTCAGGTCAAATTTTGTTAGCTCAAAAAATATCAAGTTTGAAATATAAATAGAGAAATGTGTTAGAGCAATTAGGACATACCTTGGTTCTGTTTTTATTTTGATGTTTGAACTATATATTTGTCCAAATATTTAGATAATACATTAGTTTAAGTTAGGTCAATAGGTCAAGTAGGTGAAGATTGATTTGATACTTAATATTGAATGAAGTCCAAGTGGGCCAAGATTGACTAGACACTTAGCAATGGAGAAAGTTCTACAAGTATTGGTAGATAGAAAGTCCAAAAGTAAGCAAGTTAAAAGTCCAACAACGAGTTGGCAAGTGGAACGTCCAACATCGATTTCATAATGTGGAAAGTGCATTGAGAAGTTGGCAAAAAGAAAGCTTAACAAATGTTAGTGGTGGAAGTCTAGGCAGGTCAAATTTCATTGGATCTTTGGCAAGTGATGGAAGTTCAAGCAACTCACCGGATGCTTGACAAGTGATGAAGTCTCATCATCAAAATTGGCTGGATGTAAGGCAAATGAAAGTCCTAGAGGAGTAACCACTATGCAAGCGAATGTCCTATAAGGTCAAAGGGATCTAAGGTTGGGCAAGTATAAATCCTAGCACGTTAAGGTGGATCTAAGGTTGGGTAAATAGAAATCCTGATGGGTTAAGATTGACCAAAAGTTGCATAAGTGGAGGTCTTGGTGATTTAATGATGCCTGACACTAAACAAAGGATGAACTCAAATGTTAGTTCCCTAGGCAATGGAAGTCTTGGTGACCTACGGTTGGACAAGTGGAGGTCTTGGTGATTCAAGGATGTTTGACACTAAGCAAAGGATGAAATCTTGGAAGCTAGACCTCTAGGTAATGGAAATCCTAACCTAGGTCAAGGTTGAATGATATTACATAAATGAGGAAGTATATGGTCTCTAGGCACATGAAGTACCGGGTACGATGATTCTTAATAGATAAGAAAGTCCTTGAGGCATGGGCCTCTCGGCAAAAAACCTTAGTGAGACAAGAGTCTACAAGTGACTTGGAATTTGGGTTCGAATAGACTTAACTTAGACAAGGGCTTTATTTAGCATGGGTTAGAGTTAAGGTTTCAGCCAACCGACATATGGTTTCAGTCAAGTAATGTTTTAGTAAACTATGTATGGTTTGAGTGGGCTGATGGTTGAGTCAACCAGGCAATTGACTTAGGCTGGATTACCAAAGACCAAAATTTATTTTTATCATGATTCGAAGACGAGGAAATTGAGGCAAGATCTACTGATAGGGAAGATGAGTCAACTACTAGAACTATAATAATACAGGAAGAGAGGCATTGATCTGATAGATTTGGCTATGATAGTTAGATGGCTTAGATGTTATAGGAGATTAGTCGACTGGATAGAGGATTAGTTGACTCAAGTAACCATTACGAATTGGGTAGTCAACCATATGTAGGTTAAATTGGCTCTACTAATGTAATCAATCAACTAAGGTTAATTAATAATAGTCCAGTAATCGAGTGAATTCCAGCAGTAATTGTTGGTAGCAAATCTATACGAAGGCTTTAAATGGGATTTTGGCAGTGAACATATGAGCTATTCTTAAGCAATCTAAAGTAAAAGAAAGCCAGCCAAGACAAAAGCTTCATTGTGTAATCCTTTCTTATGTTAGAACAGCCAAACAATAAGGTAGTCTGATCTCAACTCTTTGCCATAGAACAGAACAAATTGATTACCTACTCATAATGGTCAATGCAAATTATTTAGTTCCATTCTCTATCCTTAATTTCAAATCGCCAAGTAGGATTCAAAACTATGATCAGGCAGTGAACGTCCGACCACTCTACCGCTGAGCTATTGAGGAACAATGAAAGATTCGACCACACAAGTGCAACTCCTGTTCTGAAGTCCATGAACGAAGTTCCTTTATAACTTCTGGAATTTCTTTGTACCATGCATCATTCATGGGATACTAAAAGTGGTTTTATTCATTATATTATAAGAAGTTAAAGCAAAAAAAACTTTAAAATGTAATGCCAGTCGCAGAAGGAAGATTCGCTTACCCTGACCGAAGTGGAATTGTTGGAGAATGCATCGAGATAGCATCGAAGTTTATCTGCGAGAAAGCACAGCTCATCGAGTTTGGTGTCCAACGTCCCGATGCAATAGACGTGGAAGATCTGGTCCATGGTTGGTGCGATCGGAATCGCTGCTCCTCTTCCTCTTTCGTTCGCTTGAGCGATTGGAGTAGAGAGCTTGGTAGAGAAGGAATATCTCCTCTCTCTCTTCTCCTGTGCCTCGTACGGTCCCGCAAAGACGACAACACAATAATAATTAGGTGATACTTATGCGCAACAGCGGCCGCACGATCGCGTGAAGTTCTGCGTCGGGGCCGCACTGATCTCAACGGTTGGTGCGATCGGAATAACTGCTCCTCTTCCTCTTTCGTTCGCTCGAGGAGTAGAGAGCTTGGTAGAGAAGAAATATGTCGCTCTCTCTCTCGCTTCTTCTGTGCCTCGTACGGTCCTGCAAAGACGACAAGACGATAATAATTAAGCGACACTTATGCGCAACAGGAGCTGCACGGTCGCGTGAAGTTCTGCGTCGGGGCCGCACTGCTCTCAACGGGCCCAACACTATGTTTTTAATTATCGACAAAAACGAAACCCTGGAAACTAATTTATTTGTTTTATTTATTTATTCTAAAATAATTCGTAAAGCTAATTTTAAGTTAAACGGTTAATCTGAATAATATTTTTATTCACCTTCAGATTATTTTTCTTCTCTTTTAATAACTTAAATAAAATATAGTTTTATTACAAACCAATTGAGATATCTTTATTATAGAGTTATACAACTAACATTCTATATTTTTTTTCTTTACTCTAGATGAGTAAGTCTAAATTTTTTTATATGAGATATTTTGTGTATTTTGTTGGAGAATATAGGCATGTTAGTACTTTCTTTTATATTAGAAACTTTTTTACATTGAGTCCTTCATTTTATCTTGCATTGAGCCCTCATTGCATAATAAGTAATAACAAAAGAATAATTTACATCACACCTTCATTTAATGGAGATTAGTGCACAAAGACTACTTGTGATATATTTTTGTGGAATAGAAATATGTTTTATAAGGTCAATCTAAAGGAGATGCTAAACGTTGCTAATAAGGACAAGGTTACGTAGATAGAACATAATGTGAATAGCATTTTTAATCTTCAAATTTTTTAGATTAATATTTTTAAAATTTTATATTGAAAAACTTATCATTTGGAATAAAAGAAGAAGATATAATTTAAAATGCTTTCACAATTTGAATTAAAGTTAGAATAATTTTATTTTCAAAAGATTTGTTAAATAAAATTACAATAAAGGTAAAATATACAAAGAAAAAAAAATATAAATATTTAATATGGATGCGGTGGTTTAGACGTGAGATACTATCATATGAGATCTTAAGATCTTCTTTTATACCTTGGCCACCACTAATAAGTTCCAGAATAGAAGATATGGTGATCTCACGGGTCATCCGAGATGATAAAGGGTGGTATACAATTGGCACATGAGGTCGCGGGGTCGAACCGCGGTGTTCAGCTCCGGTCCTTCTACCGAGGAGGCCCGGGGCAGAAAAAAAAAAGGTCCAAAATAAATTTGGGTCCCAACTACTCAAGGCCTCAATTACATGCCTAAAAGATAAAAGTAAAAGACAATATCAAAAGATTCTGAAATATAAATTTGGGTCCAACTATTCAAGGCCTCAATTACATGCCTATAATACATAATACTAAAAAAAAAAAAATTGAGGCCTTCTCAAATTATGGGCCCAGGGCCATCGCCGAGTACCGCCCTCCTCCAGGGTCGGCCCTGGCGGTGTTGTCGGGGTATAAATCCCTGGACCCTGTGCAACTCATCCCACCACCACTTGCCCTCTCGTCTACCGTGATTTACCTCTCTCCTGATGACTTGGGGTCGGGTGCGACAAGAGCACTGGGGACGAACGATTTAGTAGAAGATGTGGTATAAAAATTACTTTGTACTAGATCGTAAAAAAAAATTTGGAAGCAGAACTTGCTCCATCAATTGACTGCTACGTACGAACTTTACGATTTGTTGTATTAACTTTTGATCACTTTCATCATTGACTTAATCATCCATTAATTAGTTAATTAGTGATACGACCATATAATTAAGCAGACTGACCGTGACTTTATCTTATTTTAAATTATAATAATTCAAACTTGAAACTTAGTTAATTGGAATAGTAATATTACTCGATAGTATCTTGAAAAAAAAACAAATCAGTCAAAATTTCATCATCTATACGAATTAGTACACTTGAAGAGACGTTAGATTGATCCAGTGATTTTCACTTTGAAACAGTTGTTAGTTTCTTGGTCAATTTAGCACCTACTTTTTGATGTATCTACCCTCGCCTAAATACATTTCACTCCTTCACTTTTTATATGAAAGAAGATTTCCTTTTGGACTTTCAAGTTTATTTGGTATTCAGTTAACCTCACCTATAACGCCTTCTAATCAACTTGGTATTCGATCCACTTGAACCTATAAGGACTTCTCGTCTACCAGTATACAGTCCATCAAAATCTACCAAGACTTCTGATCCATCTGGTGTCTGTTCCACCTAACTTACAGTACCTGTTGGATTTCCAATCTTACTTGCAACTGTAAAACTTCATGTGTCAAATGTTTGATCAAACTGGATTCATTTAGACCTTCCAAATGCCGGTTGATCTTTCACATTGCACCCGTAATATTACCTCTCAAGTTTTCTTGCATGTGCACGCTTGACATAACGTGTTAATCCAATATGACAACTAACTTTTGTAGGATTGTGTGGGTCGTAGAGGAGGTGAATAGCAGTTACTTGTTTTTTACTTTTCTTTGGTCATGCTTATCTATAATAGTTAGTACACATTGAAAATATAAAATAAAATAAAACAAATACAATTACAATACTAGGATTTTTATGTGGTTTGGAATCCAAGTTCTTACTCGACAACTATGTTTTACTGCAAGTCCACTATACCTTTCCCTTTTGGAAATCTTTTTGGATGTGAAGAAGCTTATTATAAATATGTTCTCACCAACGAGACATGATAACAATAATAATAAACAAAATACAATAAAAAATAAACTCAATAACTTTACTAAAATAAAAGTAGTTGTAGATCGCTTTGGCTTAGGTCCTGAATGCAACAACACTCTCTTGGGACAAACAGAGCAATAACAAGAAAAAAAATGATGGAAGATGTATGAATATTGAGTTTATTGAAGCCTCGCCCTTTATAGTGCTTTTTTTGGTGGACAGGAACCCTTATCCCATCACCCAGATGAATTAATTATCGGATCCCCATTCTTTGTGGCTTATCTTCCAATTCTATTAGCATCCCATTTTTTGTCACTTGATAAACCCTTCCAGTTGCTTGGAGTACTCTCCATGTAGGCTTATCTCTCCAAATAAACCATGTTTTTTTTATGTTGATCGGGTCTTCTAGTAACCTGGATCACTCTGCGATTGATTGGCATAAACTTGATCTTCCGCCACATCTTCTGGATGAAGTTTGTGCTTACCAAATTATTTGATAGCCTGAACTAGTTTTGTGCTCCCCTGAAAGTGCAGTCTATTAGAAACTCCTTTGGGTCGCTCAAAAAACTAAGGTTTACATATTACAAAAGAATTAGGCAAACAAAACAAATAAGGCATCACTTACCTAATATCTAATCTACTTAATTTATTAGTACTTCTCACCTGCCTATATTTTACTCTTCTAGAACTTCCAAACCTACGTAGAGTTCACTTATCCAGGACTTCACATACTTACTAATTAAACATTTTATCACCTTTGACCTTCCTAGAATTTACAATTACTTAGAGTTTACTCCTCTATGATTGCCACACTTGCCAAACATCCGGTTATCTTTAACTTACCTAGACTTTACACCTAAAGAGCTCACTCCTCTAGAATTTCACACTAGACTAAAGTTCACTCCTTTAAAACTTCATGTTGGTGCAAGTAACACTAGATAATTGAACCTAAGTTTGGTGATAATAAAGAGTTTAAAGTAAAGCTTTGAGAACTAACGTGGTGTTGAGTGTGCGTGTCACTTACTAGAGAAAGCCATAGTGGGTCAGGATGACCAAAAATTAGGCACAAGAAAATCTTTGTAGATAAAGTGGATCAGACATCAAGCAAAGGAGGACTAGATGGATTGATGAATCAAACATATGGCAAGACAGACTTGGTGGGTTAGCAGGATCAGACATCAAGTGAAAGGAAGCCCTGGTGGATCAGAAGATTAGACACTAAGCAAAGGAAATTCAAACAAACATTTAGCTAGGTAAGCAAGGTAAGTTTAGGATAGGTCTTTCTTAACAGAAGGTTGTGAGGAGCATCTTTGACTTCAGACGAGAGTAATTTTATAGCTAGTTGTTGATTCGACCAAGAAATTAATTTATGTTTCAAAGTTGAGATCAAATCATTTTTACTGTCAATTTATAATATGCATTTTATGTATTATTATTTATATTGTGCTAACTTTGTTTTGTAGAAAATATACTCCAATCAATTAGATGGTTTGGGTGATCGGACACAAATTATCGGTTGATTGGATAGTTGAGTTGGTAGACTGAACTGATACAAATGACAGATAAGTATTGACTTAGCATATGACCTTACATGGGTAAGCTCTAAGAATCTAACATGGCAATGGATAAGCACTGTGATGCTAATGTGGTGGTTGACGTGGCAAGGAATAAGCCTCAAGTAGATGATGTGACAAAAGATAAGACTTGAGGTGCTGACATGGCAAGCATTAGGCGACTGGAAGTCGATCGGGCGGCTAAACAAATCAAGTCAGCAGATGAACCTAGATGGGAAGCTGGAGTGGATAATGTTCGATCGAATGGAATAGTGCATGATCGACTAATAAACTGATCTAATAAGTTTATCGAGCAGGATAAACTATGAATCGATTGAGCGTATGAGTTGGTTCGGTTGGTCGAAAAAGATCTACAATAGCAACTCAAAGTAGAGGCTCAAAATATCAATTATAGTTCTTGTAAAACCTAAGTCGCATGTATTCTAAGAACCGTATGAGAATTCGTATATAAGAAATATAAGAACATATAAGCATGGATCTTCGTTTTTATCGAAAACATGACATAAAAAATAAATACATAGACATAATAACAAAGAACCTGATTAAAGAGTCATGTTTTTGTCATTTAACGTCGTCTAGAAGATCCTGAGGAAGAATAAGCGGAAGCAAATAGGAAGGATCTTCTAAGGGGCTTAGGGGATGGTGGCGCCGGAAGGCTTCTTGTCAATGGGGAACAAGAAACTAGGTCAAGATGATACCTTAAACCCTTGGGGACCTCCCCTTATATAGGCAACCAATCTGTTATCATCCCACAGGTGATAATAGATTGGACTAAAGAGTTCTACACATTCAACTCACATCCAATAACCCAAAACCCACTAAACATAAGTTAAATCACTTTAAAGAGTTCGAATAGTCTTCACATGTGCAACTTAATTACAGATAAACCCACCTAATGGGGATAATTATATCCAACAATTGGTATATCCTCAGCGGTCTGTCAATGCCACCAATGGTTTACAATGTTGTGATGAAGTTCCATAGCTAAATCCCGTGATTAGATGTTTCATAGCATTCTACCAATTCTGCCTCTATAATAGAAGTGACTACTAGCGTCTGCTTGATACTCTTCTAAGATATAGCCCCTCCAGCAAGCATGGAGATATAGCTTGAAGTGAACCTCTTGCTATCCAAACATTCAGTAAAATCAGAGTCTGAATATCCAATCATCTCTAGGTGATCTGATCTCTTATATGTGAGCATATGTCCTTTAGTTCTTTGCAAATACTGCATCACTCTTTATCGCTTTCCAGTGTGATGATCCTAGGTTACTAACATATTTGTCTAGCATCCCCACTATAAATGTTATATCTGGTGGAGTACAAATTTATGCATACATGAGACTTCCCACTGTTGACGGATATGAGAATTGTTCTATCTCCTTTATTTCAAGTTTAAGCTGTGGACACTACTGCAGACTGAATTTGTCACCTCTTGACACAAGTGTCACTAGGGTACAGTTCTATATACCATATCTTATAAGCACATTTTCAATATAGGCCTATTGTGAAAGTCCAAGAATACCTCTTGAATGATGACGATAGATCTGTATGTCTAAAACAAAGAATGCTTCACCAAGATCTTTTATTTCAAAATTACCAGATAGAAATGACTTGGTTTGAAATAGCAAACCCTCATTATTGCTCGTAAGCAATATATCATCCACGTACAAAATAAGTATAACAAACATTCTCCCACTCAACTTGACATATATGCACTGATCAATAAAGTACTCTTTAAAACCATATGAGGTAACCACTTGCTAAAATTTTTGATACCACTGATGGGACACCTGTCTTAAACCATAAATAAACTTCTTTAATCTACATACTAGGTGTTTTGAGTCCTTAGACTCAAAGTTCTCTGGTTGCACCATATATATAGACTCCTCTATGTCTCCATTGAGGAATGCAGTCTTTACGTCCATTTGATATAGCTCTAAATCATAATGAGCTACAAGTACCATGATTACCCTAAGGGAGTCTTTCATCGACACAGGGGAGAAAGTTTCCTTATAATTAATGTCTTCTTTCTGAGTGAATCCCTTGGCAATAAGACGAGTCTTATACTTTTCGACATTGCCCCTTGAATTATGCTTGGTTTTAAATATCTATTTACAACCAACGAGTTTTTTTTCTTCAAGCAATTCGACAAGTTCCCAAACGTTATTGTCCGCTATAAACTTTAACTCTTCTTGCATAACATTAATCCACCTTTCAGGGTTAGAGTATTGTTTGACTTCTTGGAAATATATAGTATCACTCTTCAATCCTATGTCAAAATCATGCTCTTGGAGATAAACATAATCACGAGAATTCGTGGTTCTCAGTTCTCTTGTGGATCGTCTTAAAGGTACTTGTGTTTGAGATGGTTGAGGTACTTGCTCATCAATATGAGGCAATACTTCAATTTCAGTGGTAGACTCCTCCAATTGTATTAGAGATATCATGAAAATATCTTAGTTCACTACACTCACTGGATGTGTGATTCCCAAAAATAGCGGTATGGTAAATATACTGTTACTGATCGCACTAGTAGTGACCGCAAGAGGATTACTAATGTTTTCCTCAAAGATATTTCCCTAATTTTATCACTCCCACTGTCTTCAATGAATTTGACGTTTCTCGTTTTGAAGAAAGATCTCTTAGAGGGATCATAAAATTTATATTCCTTTGATTTCTCAGAGTAACCTACAAAATTACAGTTAACTATTCTTGAGTCAAGTTTTCTTTCGTTAAGCATGTAAGGCCTAGCTTCAGCTGGACAACTCCAGACATGTAAATGTCTAATGCTAGGCTTTCTACCCGTCCACATCTAGAATGAGGTTTTAGTTATTGTCATACTAGGAACTCTATTGAGTAGGTAAACTACAGTCTTGAGTGCTTTATCCCACAAAGACTCTTGTAGAGAAGTGAAAGTCATCATACTTCTTACCATATCTTTTAGATTACGATTGCAACGTTTATCTACACCATTCTGACTGGGAGTACCAGACATGATATACTGAGGCACAATTTCATACTCAGCAAGGTAATTCGTAAAAGGTTCTGAATGTTGTTCACCTGATCTATTATATTGATCATAATATTCACCTCCATGGTCGTATCAGATAACTTTAATTTTCTTACCTAGTTAAAGTTCAACTTTGGTTTTGGAAATTTTGAACATGTCTAAAGCTTGCGACTTCTCATAAATAAGGTACAGATAACTAAATCTAGAATAGTTATCTATAAAGCTAATAAAATATGCGTGTCCATTCCAAGATGCCTTAGGGAATGATTCACAAATGTTTGTATGCATTAGCTCCAAAATGTCATTACAACGGCTAGCCCTCTTATTCCTTTTGTTATTGGTCTTTCCCCTTAACACACTCTATGCAGATATCAAAGTTTGACATGTAAATGGAATCAAGAATTTCATATGACATTAACCTTTCTAGACATTGTTTGGACATATGTTCTAAACGGTTATGCCATAGCATGGAAGAATTCTCGTCGGTTAATTTGCGTTTCATACCTATACTATGCATTATTACGTTGTCAATTGTAGGAGTAAAGGTGTTTAATTTAAAAGCTTATCAATCAAGAAACCATTACTAATCAAAATTAAATTAAAGAAAATACTAAATATTCCATTTCTAAATGAACAAAAATAACCTAATTTATACAAACAAGAAATTAAAATTAAGTTATATCTAAAAGACGGTATAATAAAAGTATTTTCTAAATCTAAATAGACATCGGTTCCTAAATAAAGCCTAAAACCACCAATAGACTCGATTGCAACCTTCTTTCCATTTTTCGTATAGATATATTTTTCACCATCAAGCAGAAGTCGACTCCAGATACAACCCTGCATAGTGACACTTATGTAAGTAGTAGCACTAGTATCTATCCACCAAGTGTCAGTGGATATAATAGCTAAATTGACTTCTGAACTAATAAAGTTGAGAAGTTTACCTTTTTTTACACACCGGTTGACGTACTTGAGACAGTCTTTCTTCATATGATCTTTCTTCTTGCAAAAGAAATAAGTGGATTTCTTATCCTATTTTTTATGCTCCTTATGACCATTACCTCTAGAATCTGCAGTTTGTTTTCCTTTGTTATTGATCCTCTTTAGCTTCTTGCTAATACTTTGAGAACCAGATGCTAAGTGAGTACTCTCAGATGTCTCAATCGTCAGTCTCCCCTCCTCTTGCACGCATTGAGCAATAAGCTCATTCAATGCACACTTTCCCTTTTGAGTATTATACGATATCTTAAAAGGAGTGAACCATGCAGACAGAGACATCAAGACGAAATGCACTAACATACCCTTAGACATTTCGAGTTTTAGTACTTTTAGACTTGTCGCTATATTGGACATCTCCATAATGTACTCCCTTATGTTTCCTTTACCATTGTATTGCATGGTTACCAACTTCGTAAGAAGTGTGACAATCTCGACCTTTTCATTTGAGGTGAATCGGTCTGCCAATTGGTTCAGGAAACTCCTAACATCTCCTCCCTCTATTATTGAGCCCTTTATTGATACCGGTATGGAAAGTCTCATGATACTCAGACACATGCGATTTGATTTCTCCCACAGCTGAAATTCAGCCCTCTACTCTATAGTGCTAGCACTGGTCAAAGGTACGGGGTGATCATTCCTTAATGCATAGTCTAAGTCCATGTAACCTAAGACTACGATCACGTATTCTTTCCATTCAGTAAAATTCGAACCAGTTAGTTTTGGAATGTTATTAATGCCGACAGTTATAGATTGCACTGAAATTAAGGAGAGAAATTTATTTAAGCTCACGATTTAACTAAAGCTAAGAACATTTAAGCAACATAAAATTATGCAAATAAAATAAAATTTTAAATGCACATAAATGAGCTATTTATGAGATACCAAGTATAACATAATATGCCTTCCTTTGAGCCGACACATTATTTATTAGCGATACTCTATGATATAACTCAGGTTTTAATTGGTCACACAATGTGTCTTCCTTTGGACCGACCTATTGTATGCATAATATAATACTTTATATGAGTTATATTTTGGTCTATAGTTCACAACAACCTTAATCAGCTACATAATATGTCTTTCTTTGGGTCGACATATTTTGTGCATGATTTGAACAAAATAATATTTTGTTCCATAGTTGTAAGCTACCTTGTGCGTATATTTGGCATAAAAGTAATCTTCCTTTGGGCTGATTACTTTTAGCATAAATATACGTCTACCAACACAAAATGCATTAAGCCTACCTAAGGTGCCTTCCTTTGGGCCGACACATTAGTTCAACTTAGTAGCACATTATGTAGATAGACCCAAGAAAACTCTAAGAACTTAATTCAAACAGAAATTACTTAATTAGCCTTAATAATATAAAATTAGACTTATTAATCGATTGATACTTTATGATAATTGATTGATATGATCTAATAGATTATCCCAATCAATCCGAAAACTTACTATATACGACTATATGATTATATATCGAGTCCTCCCTTAAGAAGCCAAAACATTTTTTAAATTCTATAATTAAATAGTATTATTTAATACTATTTTATCCCTTAATCATTAGAATAGAATTTATTTAATTTTTTTTTGAAATGTTTAGTTGAAATAGTGCCTTTTTCTTTATTTTTTTTTAATTTCTTTATACTGTTTACACTGAAACACTAAGTTTTCTTCGTTTAAATTTACATGAAATAGTAATTTATTGTTTACTATTTCATGACAAACGGTTTCAATTCAAACAGTATAAAAAAAATCGTGAAAGAGGAACGTACTATTTCAGGATTTATGGTACGAAACAGTGACATACCATTTCTTAATCAATTAAAACGTTAATCTCAATCGATTAAAAATATAAATTTAATAAAAAATAATCTCAATCAATTAAAAATAATTTTAATCGATTGATAATTAATGTAATAGTGAGTTTAAGGCTGTTAATTAATTGAATTTCGATCGTTTATGTTCAAAATGTTAAGACTCAACAATCGATTGCTCGACCAAAGTAATCGATTGAACCATCATAATTTTACCTAAAATTAAGTTAAAATGTGACAATTTTCGTCGTTCTTTGTATTCTTCGTAGAAATAAAAAAAACTCGAAAAACAAGTCTATGTTAGTTTTCTCTTATAAAATCTAAGCCGCATGGATTCTAAGAACCGTATAAGAATTCATATATAGGAAATGCAAGAACATATGAGTATGAATTTTCATTTTCATCGAAAATATGACATAAGAAAATAAATACATACACATAATGACAAAGAACCTGATTGAAAAGTCATGTCTTTGTCCTTTAGCATTGTCTAGAAGATCTTGAGGAAGAAGAAGCGAAATCAAACATGTAGGATCTTCCAAGGGACTTTGGATCCAAAATGTAGGATCTACAGTTGGAAAAATCCTAGTGAATGAAGACAGGCCGAGAGATCGGACGACGTCGAACGGTGTTGGGCGATCGGTGATCAGAGCTCATCAGAGTCGGAGTTCGATGGTCTGCGTGCGGTGACGAGGAATCGGGAGAGGGTAGTGCATGAGGGAGAGGAAGAAAAAGAACGACGTGAGGAGAGGTTCGGGATCGGGGAAGGAAGAGGTCGGCGGAGGCTTTGGGAGCTAGGGCACGGGATGTGTTTTTATAACTTCGGGATTTTTCGATTAAACCCTAGATCAATTTCTCAATCAACTCCCACCTCCGGGTATTCCAAACAGGCTTTTCTTATGCCTATAAATGTATCCCCTCAAAATACGTCATACGAGCTCCGATTAATTCTCAGAAAATTTCTAAAAATCCCTAAAATTCCCAATAAAATTATTTATTTATTATTTTGTTGCCGTATTTTACATAGGAGTAGACGAATTTACTCTATTCATTTTTAATTCATCATATTGAGATTAATTATAATACTAGTTCTTGATTGATGCTGTAAACGAAAATATAAAAGTATAATGTTAATAACATAGGTTGAAATTTTACTTCAATCAAACAACAATACATATCAAGATGTATTTATTATGACCTTAGAAAAGAAGTTCTAGAAATATTAACAGAAGTTTGAGACTTAATGCAAAATGACTCAATATTTTATAAAGAAGAAATCCACCTTCTTCAACTATGAATCTTCATCTAAGACTATTTCTTTCATGTATTACATTACACAACATCCATATTCAACACCGTCATTTTGTTTTAGATTAATCTAATAAAATTAAAAAGGTAATGCAATTGGTCACAATTTAAATAATAAGAATATATAGTCACAATACATACCGTTAATTGTTTAAAACCTGGTCCTTTTGAATACCCCTTGAGACATTATACATCTTAACCCCATTACATTGTAAAAAATGAAAAATATGACATTATACATCTTAACCCCATTACATTGTAAAAAATAAAAAAATATTTTTCATATTTGTAAGTGAATGCATTCACAATTAACATAATATACTACTTGGCAATAATAATTTTTCAAACATCGTCTCAATTTATGTTACTCATATAGTCCAATAAATATATCATATTCTTTTATTCATTTATGATAATTAGGATCCAATGATATCTGCACAAATGACAATATAACATTGACTAACATGTAGTAGGAATCAATAAATAATTAAAATCTTACCCAAGATTGTATGAGATGAAGTAGATATCTAGTAATATGTTGTGACAATTTACTGTCATCTTCGCTTACACTGAATGTTGATATGTCACCGGGATCTATAAATAAGACATACTCAATCCTATTTTCTTCCTTCAAGTATTACTTGTAGAGGTAATTATACTCAAATAATAAAAATCTCTGTTAGAAATGTTTCGCAACATCGATTTCAAGTGTGGAAAGGAACTAAAAGTTCAGGTATATTAACTACTTAGATATGTAAGAATTTCTTCCCTAATTACATGCATGATGATATTTGTAAGAATCTTTGTTAAACTAAAAGTCTATCCAAACAACATTATTGATTAAAATAGAAATGACAATTTTGAAGAACTGATTTATATTAGGAAAAGAAAAATAGGATTATCAATCCTATGAAAACAGAGACTCAACCTACAACTGCTTTAAAGGCACAACAAATAGATTAAGAATGCTTCTGCAAATGGCCAGTTTAAAGGAACAACGAATAGTCTTTAAACTTATAATCACATTGGGTGAGCAATGCACCATATTTGAATCTCTCCCAAACCTAAGCAACAAGTTCTTCAAGCTCAAAATAATCTGCATATTTCTTTCCTAACCAAGACATAATTGTTCCCACAAACAAGTTTTGAATAAGTTAGGATAGGCCAAGGCTCTTCATAGGGTGTTTTATGTTTATCAAAATTCCCTTTCCGTTTCATATATAACACTAGTTTATAACAACTAGAAAAATATCATTATTTACACAAAGCATGTGATGTTGCTACATGACATCTTCTTGTACAGAAATATCTATTGTAAGCAATTATTAATGATAGCTGTTATAATACTTGTGAATGTTGTCTCCACGTGATATAAGAGAAATCCTTATCTCAACTCAGTAAAGATTGACAAAACATAAATTGCTTAAATTCCTAAGACAATTTATTTGTACAAGGAAAAAAAAAATCCAAGAATCAAACTCAGCACAAGATGCAGAATGATCAAGCTAAACAAGTAGCTAAACTGCTAATAAATGAATACAGACTTAGCTACTGGCAATCAATCCCTCAAGGTTTGGAAAGAAAAAATAATATATAAACAAGTATGTCCTATTAAATGGTGCGGCTAAATTTCAGAAATTCCAAAGAATCTACAATTACTTTGGGGATAGTTTGTATACTGCACAAGATTTGTAATGGACTGATTAGCACAATGTTCATACAAACAGATATAATCAATGAAACTATTTGATGGGCTGCACACATATCAAAATGAGTACCGATTGAGTTTGAATAAACTGTGTCATGTAGAATAATCAACATCTTACATGATTTCACAATTATTAGTACATTAATGAAAACATAATTCATGTTTTAAAAATTGGAGAAATGATAATCCCAATAGTTCACTAGAAATGAATCGAAGCCTACTTTGTAGGAGTGGAAACATATCGAAAAAGTTAAAACATAAACATTTCTTTCTCGCTTTGCCATTTCACCCTTGAGAAGCCTCTGAGTTAACCTTGTGGAATCCATGTGCCATTCATATCTCATGGCTGATTTGAACTTCAAATTTCATCTTTGTTTGAAAGCCACTAAGGAACAAATTCATCTCTTAATAAGAAGAATGCTTCGGAAATAGCATTTCAATTTGTCAATCACTAATCATCATCAGCTTCAACTTAGCATAGTTTGACAAATTAAATCTACAAAGGTCTCCTCTTTTGAAATTCTAGAAGTGATGTGAGTTGACATTTTATTTTCCTATTTAGATAATTTTCTTCCTAAAATAGCATCATAGTGAAAATAGCACTTTGCAATTAAGAGACCTTATTGATTTTTTACTTACAGTTGCACCCTTACTATTGATTTACCTCTTTACATATGGCTGTGAGGCCAACCATGTGGGGCACCCATATCAACATATGACCTTATATAGAAAAAAATAACACAGAATCATTGTCTCCTTAAACCTGAATATATTAGCAGTATACAAAGTTTTAGTCAAACTTTGCGCCATGACCGCCTAGCAAAGTATATGTCAACATTACTAATTTGGAATTATTAAACTTCAACAACATGAACAACAAAGCAATGCAAAGGAGAACAACAAGCCTATGCATTCTCTTTGATTGCAGAAGGAAAATTGGCACTCTAAATGAGCTAGCATTGACCTAATCAGTTTCAAGTTGGAGCTTTTGGCTCGAAGAAGAAGCCAAAATTGGTGTTTCATCCATGGGAAGCGGCCTATTGCTTCAAATTGGAGAGTTACTGCAGAATCAAACAAAAATGACGAAAATATCGGAGCTCGAGCTGTGAAACTCTAATCATCTCCTCCCACATCCCACCTCTCTCTCTCCCCTTATGGAAGACACAACCCGGAATGAAGATTTCTGTTGACAAGAATGCACAAATTAGATGACGAGATTTAGTTTAAACACCAAATTAATACTAAAATAAAAGGCTTCAGACCTTGTCTTTCAAATAAAGCCGTTGACGCTCTTTGCGGTGGTTGTGGAATCATCGTAGACAAAAAAAAATTGGCGGCCAAGGGTTTTAGTAAAATGGAAATCGAGTGTATTAATTTTACTAAGTGGAAAAATGTTAAACAATGAAGGGAAAATGTTTTAACTAGTTCAACTTATTATTTCAACACTTTAAAAATTATAAATTTTATTTTACTTCATCAAATAAATAAGTAAATGTCACTTGAAAATAGAAATGAAGTACGTATTTTTTTTAACATATGAAGTCTAAAATGATATTTTACTACATCAATTTTATAATTGAAGTTGATTATCATATATTACTTCGTAATTAATAATTATGAAAATAATAAGTGGTGAAGTCTATTAACAAATTTTTACAAAAGATCTTTTTAATCGATTTTTGAGTTTCTATCATTAAATATTGCATCATTCTTTTTATTATTATTATGCTACTTACTAGACCTTAAAAAGTTTTGGTGAAATCTTTTTAAATTTAGTAATGACCCATCAAGAGGGATACAATACAATTCACCCTCCCCTTTTTGACGGAAATAACTTCAACAACTATAAGGGACAAATGAAGTATTACTTGAAGACAGAGATTGATATATGGTTTGTCATAAAGAAAGGATTCAGTCTACTCGTCGACGAGTCCGAAGAACCACTAGAATGGGAGAAATAGATTTCTGATATCAAGAAAAAAAAAACCCCAAGTTGGCACCAAAGTTGTGATGACTCTACAATGTGGCATAACCAAGAAATAACTGAATTGAGTTGGTCCATTCAACAATACTAAGGATGTTTGGGACAATTGATCAAGCTCCATAAAGGAAGGATCTTTGTTAATTTTTTAGGCTATGATTAATAATACTAATATTGATGCAGGATCTCAATTTATCTAGCACCTAGTCAAAATTGGAAAAGCTTCGACGGAGAATATTATATTTGGTGGATTGATACACACATCGCTATGATCTTAGGATGTGATCTTAATGAACTTGAGATTGCTAAAGGTAGTTCGGGTTTATCTTGAGGCTTATTTGGCGATGAAAATGATTGTTAGAGAAGGTCAGAGCTATTGTTTAGTTCTAAGAGAATATCTACCCCTTTGGTTGCCCAATCTTGAGCGCACCACTGTTTGAAACCAAATGAATTGGCTCATGACCAATGTCGCACAAGCCCCTCACTTGATGGAGCTTCCTGAGTCGTCGTCCAATAGATTTGACCTTGCTAGGCATTCTTTTACTTTTGGTGATTATTCTGCAGAGCACTATGGATTTGATTTAGATTTTTGCACATCCATCGACACCATCTAGGCTGAGCAAACTAAGCATAGATGCTTCTGGAAGGAGCGTGACACATCTCGGATGAGCAGTACCATAGAGTGGAGTAGCATGTATAGTGGGAGGATGAGTTATACGCGCATGTTAGTGAGTATTTCCACTCAAAGGCAAATGCATTGATGTCGTGAGGAGGAGCAGTGGTAGAGAGAGAAGGAGCACCGTAGCTTGATGCAGAGGGCCAATCAGTAGCTCAACAACATATGTGATTGACACAAATATTTAGGTAACCTTCTTCGCTTACCTTGTTTTCCTCCTCCCTATATTAGATTTGTATATCATCGGGACCATGAAAAATTTAAGTTTTTTTTTATTTGGGGGAGGGGGGAGTTAGTTATTTAGTTGGTTTGTTTTGATATTTAGTTGGTTTGTTTTGATTAGTTTTTAGTTTAGTTTTGATAGTTTCATCATGTTTCTTTTTACATCATCATTTTTTTTTACTTTGTTGCATAATTATATTTAACATGTCATCATGCATTGTTTGTTTATTTCTTATAGCTTGACTCTAGCATGATAGATTTTCTGTTCTTGTGATAGTATGTTAGTATGCTTAATGATATATTTTCTTCTATCAGTAGTAGCATGAATTGAGCCTTGCTTTTTGTCGTAAGAGTTTTGACGTTGGCCTACTTATTTAGGGGCTCTTTTCATATTATGCTTGACATTGAAAGTTGTCATACCCTAGAGGAGTCTTTGGCAGATAAAAATCTGACAACATCTCCCCTGTACAGGTGACGATCTGAATCATACATACATCCACAAGAATACATAGTACGGCTGAAATATACACAACTACACAGTTAAATACTCAGCCTACTCGGTTGGAACAAAATATCACAATCACGTAATTATATATATTAAACAGCTCACTCGGCTGTACTAAAAATACACAGCGGAAAAACAAAACGAAAGAAAGCTCATACAAACCAAAACAACAAAGACTTCTAGCCGGCTAGGTTACACAACACAACAAAACAATACCCGATACCACGTAGAAACACTCCAGAACCAAAACCGAAATATATAATGCTAAATCCACCAAATGCATAAACCAAATAAAACATAAATGAACTGGAAACAGTCTTTGGATGTGACGTATGACCGACAGACAGGATACTCCAAGCGACTTCAACCTGAAATAGGAATAAATAACAAAGTGAGTTCAAGAACTCAACGGGTATCAATTAAACATGGATAGTAAGATATAACAATCAGTAATAATCATGCAGTACAGTCTCCTAAATAATAACAGGTAATGCAAAACTGAATAACAGAAGAAACTGTACTCACTAGGACCTCCTATCCGAACATAAGGGTATGAACCATACTAACAGGTGTAGGGTCATCAGACCAAATACATCATGTCTCCTGTATGCATGTCAATCATATGCAACCACCAAAATACAGCATACAAAAATGCAGCAATCACAAGTAATAAATGCAATCCATGCATATGATGTAAATGACATGGTCACACTTGACGCCAGTCAGTCATCTTACACGTAATGGTGAGACCGAGTGGGTAGGGCTATAACAACAGTGCACTCTACCATCACTACTCCTGAATGACCGAATTAACAGGATACTGTCGGAGTACACCTATCCTCCTACCCTAAACATAGTGGGGGAGCCTAAGCTCTCATCTCCCTATGTCATAGTCAAGAGAATGGATCCCTGCCCGCTACCACACTACAGTCACACTACCCATGAGCGGACCAGCGGAGTCCTGACAGAGCAAAATTGCACACGCCCTACCTGATATACCACTAATCTATGTGTGGTTGTGTGTGCAGATCATATAACTGGCGATGTGCTCAACAACAATGGAGCCAACAATCGCTCAGCATGCATTTATACAAAATGGTGCATGACACTAAAGCATGTAACTCCTAAAAATACTAGCCTCCTCATAATGTGTACCAAAAGAAAAATCGAGTCCATAACAATGATCTAGGTACACATGCCAAGTAATAAACCTAGGTACACATGCCAAGTATATCTAGTAGCAAGACCTGTAACCCGGTAATGCATTGTATGTCACTACTACTATGAACATAAGTGCACATGATAAGAATCAAGAGGACATAAGCATAAATGCATAACAGATAATAATATGGGCATACTATGGGTATCAAGTAGTGAGATACCAAGCAGATATAAACATAACTATTACTATTAGTTATAACCAACTACGCATATCAAAATGATAATATCAAAAGAGATAAGTCAAAGGTACCCGCCTCAAAATGAAGATCGTATCAGATAGATCCCACGTCAAGACACTCGTCTTGAATCAAAGTCCTATACAACATGTATATAATTTTAGCAAAGTCTAAATGCAACTAGCTAAACTAAATCCTAATTTCATTAGGAACCTCAATTTGGATTATCTTAAACAATCCAACCAAATTAGCTAACCCAAATTAGGTCCATCATACTCATTTATCAATACCTTCTTAAACAACAACCACTACTTTGGTTTTGGATATCCCCAAGCATTCACAATCAGATTAAACCAATTAAACCCTAAACTGTTGGATCGTGAATTTCGATAGAGGGGTGCTAACCGCACCAACATAAACATCCTATACTCGTATCGGTTATGCTAAACATGAACCAAGTCCAACAACACACCCAATATAGGAGTCTCCTCTGTTGACTCCCAGCCGAAGCACCTTGCTGCTGAGTATTAGTGGCACAATCTGTAGATCAGCCTCAATAGGGATAGCTGGAGCTACAAAGGTCGGTCAGTCAATTAAGCTAACTATCCCAATATAGAAAATATAACCAGATCCTACTAATCCGAAATCAAACACGTATTACCCGATTCCAACTCGTAGCTTCCTCTCTGATGAAATCTGATTGTTTCTGTGAAGATGAACCAGGGCAGAAGAAATGGCGTCAGCACCAGGGCACCGAGAGGTCTAGCCAGTGAAAAGGATGATGAAGCGATGACTGACCAACTTGGTTTGGGCACCATCAGAGCAAGAAGAAGGCGTACGGTGTTGGTCGTTAGCGCAAGGAGGTGCGACGATCGCTCCAGGGCAGAGATCAGCGATGGAAAAAAAAAAATCAAATCTAGGGTTCAAACCTCTACTGACCGGTTGTCGCAGTGGTAGTAGCGGAGGATCCAAGCTAGGGCTTGAATCCCTCTCCTCTTGACCGGAAATCAACCTGCGCTGGAGTGGTGACTCGGAAGGAAGACAACTGGACGGATCTAGGGCGATGGGTGGAGGAAATGGGAAGTTGAGTCGTAGGTGGCACCGACACGATTGGGGTCTCTGCGACGAGGCGGCGACGTGCAAAGGAGGGGAAGGTGATGCGGGGAGAAGGGAGAGGGCTCAAGGCTTTTCCTTGGCCACTGGTTTTATCTGCGAGGAAGGTGTTGGGGGGGGGGGGGCGTTGGTTGGGGAATGCGATCGGGTTCGAGGAAGAGGAGAAGGGATCAGTGCAGCGAGAGGGAGAGAAGGGGAAATCGGGAGAAGGAGGGAATGAGAGGAATGTAAGGAGATAAAAAAGGAAATTAACTTAGGTATCTTTAATTAAACCTAAGGTTGATTTTTCAATTAACTCTCTCTTTCTTGGTATTCTAAACAGGCTAACAGGCTTTTCCCAAGCCTATAAATGCATCCTCGCAAAATACATCATACGAGCTACGATAAATTCCCAGAAAATTCTTAAATTTTCTTAAAAAATCCAATAAGATTATTTCTCAAATAATCTTATTATTTAATTATTATTTGGATATAATATTTTACAAAAGTTGATATGCATATGAGATGAGTTATGATTCATAAAACTGAACTAGTACTCTTGTTTGCTAGGTAACCCCTTACTCTATTTTGGTTATTGAAAAAACTTGTATCATGGTACTAATTGGAAGAAATTAAAATTCCAAGAAAAAAAAGATTGTGCTTGTGATAGAAAAAAGAGAGTTTTCTTGAGCAATGTAAAAAAAAGAGAGAGAAAATGGGATAAAAAATAATTATCGTGAGTGAAAAAGATATGATACCCCTTTAAAACTGAGTTAGGTTAGTAGGAAAATGTTTATCATGTTTCTTTTGATACTGAATACCCCTTTGAGACATTGTGTAGACAGTACATTGCATTTTGGGGGTGGGGGGATGAACCTAGCATGTGACAGGTAAGTTTCTATCGATGATAGCATTAGGAATACAGTTTGATGATGATTTGACTATGATTGGAGATTGAAACTTGAAAGTTAAGCTACTTTTTACATTGAGCACGGAGAACTTTCTATTATGCCACTCTATTTTGCCACATTAGGACAATTTGGTTATCTTCACTCATTAGTAAATCTACATGATAAGATTATATTGATTCATTAGGAATTACGATGCATCCCTCATACATATGTTTAGATTGTAGGTTTTGCTTGAGGGCAAATAAAAGTTTAAGTTTGGGAGTATTTGATGTGTATGTTTCATGCATAGTTTTTGGTATTGTATTGCATGCATTTTATTTCATCACATGAGCATAATTTTCATACTTTATATTTTTTGCATCATTTCACTCTACTAGTTAGGAGGGCTACTCTTTGAGCTTTTTGATTGACAGGATGCGAAAATAGAGCTTAATTGGAGATAAAATGCCTTGAAACGTGAATTCATAGAAAGAAACATGCTATGGTCATGTCCCGTGATATGGACGTGTTCCTCCAGCCAAAGTTAGATGTGAAACGGAGTAATTCCTGGAGGTTACGGAACTTGACATGGATAGGTTGTGTCCCCATGCACGGTCATGCTCCTCCTGCCTTGATCAACATTTGTCATGCCTAGGCTATGCCTGTGGGCACAACCGTGTTCATCAACCTAGGGCTAGACATGGTCTAGCCATGCCACCCAGCATTGTTGTGTCTGGGGTAATCTTCTACTGACTTGGAGCAACACGATCGTGGCTTGTTGGTGGCGCCTTGACAAATTAGAAGGTTTTAACAGATTTGGACATGTTTAGAGGGCTATAAAAACCCTAATAGGCTCTTGTTCAAGGGAGGAGGTGTTTCTCCATGACAGGGAACTCTAACAGAGCCATTTCTAAGGAGCCGTTGGAGTTTCCATCCATCGTAAAGCTTGGAGTTTTTTACAAAGACAACGACCAATACACGAATAACCTTTCTCTTCTCTTTTCTCTTTGATTTTAGTTATAGAATGTCTTCTCCTTCATCTTTTAGTTGTAACTCCATCCTCATGGAGTAGTACTCTAAATTCTAGAATGAGAAAGTAGTCTGACATGTTGTTGACATTGTTTTTATATACTTATTTATCTTTTCTTATTGTATGATGCGTTTGTCCATAATCCAACATTATTGCATATCCATTCATATCCATTATTATGACTGATCCTGCGATTAGAACAGGGGACCCCCATTTTGAGATGCCAATGCCACGCGGGAGTCAAAAGGCCAGGTGGCCGACCGGAGAAGGATGAGCCGACCTCCCGGCCGGCCGACCGGTGAACAGCCGATGACAAAAGTCGCCCCGATACTGCTAAATAGTCCCTACATAGCACCCTACCGAAAATATCTCCAGCATATTGAGGCCAAGGGCTGACCGGACGGACGTGATATGAGCGCCGTCCGGCCGGCGCGTAAGTTGAGGGCTGGCCGGACGGACTCCCCGTCCGGCCGGCCTGCCGGACGCCCCGGCCTGTGGTAGGTAGAGAAGGACAAGAACATCTTATGACAGCTGTCAAGTCCTATGGCTAGGCCATACTCCAAGTCTGACAACGAGGTGTTCTGTTGTCCCATCGAAGACATGCGTGGACTGCAGCAGTATGGCGTCAGGTAAGCTTTCTGACAGACACATACCGAGGTATGGGTTGCGGACACGTAGGCGCCTCGGAGGACGTGCAGGAGCTCTTTCACCTCTCTATATAAAGGGCCTCACATTTCGCCGGAGGTACGCGTTCAACACCTTTGGAGCCACTTTTTTCATTACTTGCTTGCCTGACTGGAGCGTCGGAGGGTCGCCGCCGGGAACCCCTTCCCTGCCCGACTTCTGTGCAGGTTCGCCGGAGTTTCGTACGACCAGCCGGAGATCTACATCAGCGACTCGGAGAGCGCCACGTGCCCAGCGTCAGTTGATTCAGCATTCGGACAGGATCAATTTGACGCCGTCTGTGGGAACGCTCCTACATCCGAACAGAAACAATGGACGAGGCTGGACGACAACACGCGGTGACGCTTTCCACGGAGGAACTCGACGCTCTGATCGAGTTGAGGGCCGCCAAGCTCATGGAGCAAAAACAGAAAGCAACAGCCGAGCGGCCAAAGCAGCAAGCAACGTCAGCGTCTGGCGGTCGAGCGGAAGCACCACCTGCCACCGTTGCATTTCATCGGGCTCTATTCCGCACCCCCGAAGCCGCACCCACTCATAGAGATCGGGGATCTTCTTCTGATGAGATGCCGAGACGAGATGACAGAAAAGGAAAAGCCCCTCGAGCGGACTCATCGCCCGAGCGGATTAATCGCCAATTTTCAGAGGCTATTCTACGAGATCCTCTGCCCAAGCACTACGTGCCTCCAACGATCGGCGAATACAATGGAACCACCAATCCGGATGATCATTTGGGCAAGTTTGATAACACGGCAACCCTGCATCAATACACAGATGGGGTAAAGTGTCGGGTTTTCCTCACCACCCTATCTGGATCGGCTCAACGTTGGTTTTGGAGGTTGCCGGACGGATCCATCACAAGCTTCAAAGACTTTCGAACGGCCTTCCTCCATCATTTTGCAAGTAGTCGGCGCTATCAAAAAACCAGCGTTAGTATGTTCTCCATCAAACAAGAAGCCCGTGAATCGCTCCGAGCTTACATCCAGCGGTTCAACAAAGTGGCCATGGATATTCCAACGGCCACGTCGGAGACCATGATGAATGCCTTCACACAAAGCCTAGTGGATGGGGATTTCTTCCGATCGCTCATCCGAAAGCCGCCCCGAGACTACGACCACATGCTACACCGGGCCAACGAATACATCAACGTGGAGGAAGCGCAAGCGGCCAGGAAAAAAGAAACTCCAATCGAGCGGGCTCCTCCTGCTGAGCGGAAACAGCACGCCGCTCAGAGGTAGCTGCCGCCCGGCCCAAGCCAAAGAAGAAATGGACCCCGATGTTCTGCTCCTTCCACCGGACGGATACACACAACACAAGGGATTGTCGATGTCTTCCCTTCGTGGCTCATCTCGTGCCCTGGAATGGCAGCCGACGGTCTCCCTCAGTCGACAGGCGACAGAGAACTAATGAAGCTGATCGGACGCGAGCTGATAGGCGACAGCAATAGACTCCCGATCGGCATCGTTCTCCAAGGCAGGGTAATCGCCGAACGTCAAGAGAACGGTCCCGACCGTCCGCTCGGGAAGAAGAAAATAGAAGCAATACTTCCCGAGGCGAGATCAACATCATAGCTGGTGGGCCGACCGGAGGAGACTCCAATCGAGCCAGAAAGTCGAGCGTCCGGCAGCTCCAGATCCACGCAGTCGGCTGTAGCCGAGAACGAGCGGAGGGACCCAAAATCAGTTTCGGGCTCAGGGACTTGGAAGGAGTTGAAGTGCCCCACGACGACGCTCTGCTCATCAAAGCGGTAATAGCCAACTACACTATTAACCGCGTATTTATTGACATAGGAAGCTCGGTCAACATCATATTTAAGAAAGCGTTCGATCAACTACAAATTGACCGAGCCGAGCTGCTGCCCATGACAACCCCTCTCTATGGGTTTACGGGCAATGAAGTCCTGCCGGTCGGGCAAATCCGGCTGGCTATCTCGCTGGGAGAGGAGTCTCCCTCATCTTACAACGTCATTTTGGGACGACCGGCGCTCAGCGAGTTCCGGGCGGCCGTCTCCACCTTCCACCAGAAGATCAAGTTCCCCGTCGAAGACAAAGTGGGAGAGGTACGGGGAGACCAACTGGCGGCTCGGAGATGCTACATTGAAATGGTCCGAGCAGAAGCAAGTTCCGCTCGGAAATCACCACGGATCGAGGTGAATGCTATAGCTGAAAAGCCTCCCTCTTTAGTTTACGAAGAAAAGGAGGAAGTGCAAATACACCCGACCCGATCGGAGGCCACGACATTCATCGCGTCCGATTTAGAGGCAAATCAGAAAGAGGAGGTGATCCAATGCCTCAGAAGAAACCATGATGTCTTCGTCTGGTCGACACATGAGCTGCCCGGAATTTCACCAAGTATTGCGCAGCATGAGCTCCACGTCCGACCGGATGCTCGGCCGGTAAAGCAGAGAAAAAGAGATTTCAGCGCCGAGCAGAATGCCATCATCCGGGAGGAGGTGGAGAAGCTTCTGGAAGCCGGCCATATACGCGAGGTGCAGTTCCCGAGCTAGCTGGCTAACGTAGTATTAGTCTCCAAGCCGGGCAACAAATGGAGAGTATGCATAGATTTCGGGATCTCAACAAAGCCTGCCCGAAAGACTTTTATCCTCTGCCCTGGATAGATCAGCTAGTGGACTCTATGGCCGGCTGCGAATTAATATGTATGCTCGACGCTTACCAAGGCTATCATCAAGTGCCGCTCAGCTTCGTCACGGCCGACGGCACCTATTGCTATAATGTGATGCCGTTCGGATTGAAGAATGCGGGAGCCACCTATCAGCGCTTGATGAATAAGTATTTAGAGAGCAGATCGGTCGAAATCTGGAAGTGTACGTGGACGATATTCTCATTAAGTCCATCCGAGCGGCCGATCTCTTCAAAGACATGGAGGAAACCTTCCTAACGCTACGCAAATATGGAGTCAAGCTAAATCCCCAGAAGTGTCTGTTCGGAGCAAAAGGAGGACGTTTCTTGGGATACATAGTGACCGAGCGGAGAATCGAAGCAAATCCCAACAAGGTGAAAGCTCTACAAGACATGCCGCCTCTAAGAAATACAAGGGAAGTGCAGCGTTTGACCGGTCGGATAACTGCTCTGTCTAGATTCATCTCCAAAACCGCTGACCGGAGCCTTCCATTTTTTCAAAATCCTGCGCAAGGCCACTAAGTTTCACTGGGACGAAGAATGTGACCGGGCGTTCGAAGATTTGAAGGCATATCTGAGCTCTCTCCCGGTATTAGCCAAGCCGACTGCGGGTGAGCCACTGTGTATTTACTTGTCTTCAACCGAGCAAGCAATCGGCTCGGCACCAGTGAGGGCGAGCGGAGAAGAGCCTGTGTATTTTCTTAGTCATATTTTAAAAGATGCTGAATCTCGCTACACTGGGCTCTCGGTTCTCGCCCATACTTCGGCGATACCATCATTGTCAAGACCAATAGCCCGCTCGGCAGTATCAATCGAGCGTCCGGTCACTCATCAAATGGGACGAGTTAAGTGAATTTGACATCCAATACAAGCCCCGCTCGGCAATCAAAGCACATTTCGTGACGAGATACAAAGGCCAGAGCCTGAGGCCGTGTGGAAAATATTTGTGGACGGATCGTCCACTCGGCTAGGAAGCGGGATTGTTGCTCTTCCCTCAAGAAGAAAAGATGCATTTATCCGTTGGATTATAAAGCCACAAACAATGAAGCGAGTATGAAGCCCTCATGGCCGCCATGTTCGGTAACGCTTTATTTCGATTCGCAGTACCTTCGAAATCAACAGTGCTCGGCTCAAGCTCTACGCTGAAGCCTTTGAGAAGCTTAAAGCCAATTTTAGAGAAGTTATTGTCCAGAAGATACCCAGAGCAGAAAATCAAGCGGCCGATGAGTTAGCCAAACTCGCGAGCTCAATAACGCCGATCGCCATTCAGCAGCCAATAGAACAAGTATTGCTGGTGGCGCATGTCGACCGTATGGAAGGCCTTACGTTTCCGAGCGACTGGAGGACACCCATCACGGAGTTTCTGCGCTCGGGCGCCACGCCGTCCGATCAGAATGAGGCCCAGCTGCTAAGGAGGAGAGCTGGTCTGTTCACACTCATCCGCGATCAGCTTTACAAGAAGGATTTCTCACACCCGCTGTTGAAATGCGTGAGCTCGGAGGACTTGGCTTACATCCTCCAAGAAGTACACCAAGGATCATGCGGAGGGCATCCGGGCGACCGGGTACTTCTGGCCAACCTTACAAGCAGACGCCGCTCGGACCGTGTCGACGTGCCTGTCGTGCCAGAAGTACCATAACTTCTACCACCGACCGGCAGAGGAAATGAAGGCATCGACAGTTTCATGTCCGTTCGATCAATGGGGAATGGATATTGTTGGTCCATTGCCAATGACGACCGGGCAGCGGAAATTTCTGCTAGTGGTGGTCGATTATTTTTCCAAGTGGGTGGAGGCTGAGCCGCTAGCCAAGATCACCGAATAGATGGTCAAAAAATTCATATGGCAACACATCATCTGTCGGTTCGGCATCCCTCGTCGACTGATATCCGACAATGGGCGGCAATTCACAGGGAAGTTGCTCGAGGATTGGTGCAAAAGCTATGGCATCGAGCAACACTTCACGTCCGTGGCCTATCCCCAAAGTAACGGTCAAGCCGAGGTAGCCAATCAGGAAATTCTTCGCATTTTGCGCGCTCGGCTCGATCACTTGGGAGGAAGCTGGGTATTCATCTGGTATACGGCGGCGAAGCGGTGATTCCTGTCGAAGTCGGGGTCGAATCCGTCCGGACCCAGTGTTACGATGAGGGCAACGCCGAGCGGAGTAACATGGAGCTAGATTTGGTTGATGAGGAGCGAGCCAAGGCGTCCGTCCGACTGATGGCATATCGTCAATGGATGAAGCAAAACTACAACAGGCGCGTAATTCCCAGATCATTCCAGGTCGGCGACCTTGTCTGGAAGAAAGTCAAGCCGGTCGGCGATGTCGGCAAGCTGGAAGCTCCCTGGGCGGGCCCCTTTAAGGTTATCGAAAAGCTCCGCTCGGGCGCTTACTACTTGGAGGATGAAGACGGGCGGCAGCTGGACCGACCTTGGAGCGCAAATCATCTCCAGCCTTATCGAGCTGGGTGAAAGGTGCATTGATGTATCTCATTTTTGTATATTCTAGTCGCCCATGTCCTTGTAATGCAGGAAGCAAAATTAATTGAAAGGATGGCCAACGGGTTTGCCGAGCAGCAGTATTGAAGTTAGCCTTAAGAAGACCGTCGAGCTCCGACGTTAAATATCGAGAGACGAGCCGACGTCTATAAACGTCCGAGCGGAAAACCATCGAGCTCCGACGTTAAATATCGAGAGACGAGCCGGCCAGCATACGCCCGAGCAGCTCGCCGAGCAAAAATATATGACCGACGTTAAATATCGAGACGAGCCGGCGTCTAAACGCCCGGCGGAAGGCCGTCGAGCTCGACGTTAAATATCAAGAGACGGCGCGTCTATAAACATCCGGAAGGTCGCCGAGCTCGACGCTAAATATCGAGACGAGGCGTCTATAAAGCTTCGAGGGGAAGGCCGTCGAGCTCGGCGTTAAATATCGAGACGAGCCGGCGTCCCGCCCGGAAGACCGCCGAGCTCGACGTTAAATATCGAGACGAGCCGGCGTCTATAAACGTCCGAGCGGAAGACCGCCAAGCTCCGACGTTAAATATCGAGACGAGCCGGCGTCTATAAGCCCCGCGGAAGGCCGTCGAGCTCGGCGTTAAATATCGAGAGACGCCTATAAACGTCCGAGCGGAAGGCCGTCGAGCTCGGCGTTAAATATCGAGACGAGCGTTTATAAACGCCCGAAGACCGCCGAGCTCGTTAAATATCGAGGAGGCGGCGTCTATAAGCGCCCGAGCGGATAGCCATCCACGTGATACATTCCGACACTTTGAGGCCAACATACAGCCGAGCGGCTCGCTTAGCAAAAATATATGGAAAACCTCTTTGAGGTAAGGTGCAAAGCAAAAGATGGTTAATAAGAATTAAAGATGTGTGCACGTGAACGTGTGACGTTTGCGCACCGAGCGGCTATGTAGGCGCATGGTGAAAGACATTTTCTGAAAACAATTGGCTTGATTCCGTATTAGAGTATGAAGCCGAGCGGAGGAGTTTTAACGAACACTTGAAACATGACGAAAGAAATTTCTTGCCAAAATAAAAGTTGCAAGAATGGAAAGATGATCTATTTACGCCAAACGCTGGGCAAACAAAAGAAGTTACAGCAAAAATAAGTTTTGCCGAACGGCGAGGATACAAAAAAATTGATAGAAAACACTCCTCACGCGTCAAAATCAAAAAGAGCATCGGGAATGGCGCCCATCACGGTAGCCAGATCCTCTGGGGGGATGGTCAGCTCGGCGGGAAGGTGGCCTTTAGTCTTCAAGTAATCCACCGCCGCCTTGATCGCCTCTTCAAAAGTGAGGGAAATCTTGTCGGTGAATTTCTCTCCGAATTCGTCCGAACGGACAAATGCCTTCCTCACTTCGTCAGAGCGGGCTGACTCCCCATCCTGATACTCTTTGAGCGCGGCTCGGGAAGCATCGTTGGCGGCCTGGAGATCCTTCAAGTCTCCTTCAAATTTGAGCAGATCGGCCGAGCGGCTCTCCTTCTCGGTGGCCAGAAGGGCATCTAGATCCTTGACGCGCTGCTCCAGCCCCCGATTTTCTACCTTCATCAGGTCCATGTCATCAATGGCCTTGAGCTTCCGAGCGGTCGCGGTCTTCACTTCCTTGTCCCGCTGCTTGACTAAGGCTTCGAGGCGGGCCACTTCACTCGTCAAGCCAGAGGATTTACCCCGTTCGGCTTCCAACAATCTCTTAGCCTTCTCCAGCGGCCTTGAGCTTCTTCAGCTCGTCCTCCAGTTCGGCTAGGCGATTGCTGATGGCAATCTGCTCCACCCAGTTCTGCGAGCAGATACGAGCAAGTTAGGAGCTTGATCGAAAGTAACCAACAAAGCAAAAGAACATACCCCGGTCGCCTGTTGTAAATTGCTGTCGTCGAGCTGACTGGGAGTCATCATGGCAATTCTAAGCCGAGCATCCTCCCAAGCTTTGGCAAGAGGACCAGTAAGCGTAATTTGCTGCTCGGGGACAACAGGTCGATCGGCGGCCGCCATGTATTCTTCCGACAGGAGGCGCAGGACGGTTTTTATCAATTTCGGGCCGCTCGGATCACCTTTAGAAGCAGCAGCCTTACCGGACGGCTCACCGGTGGAGGAAGAAGGATGGTTGCCCAACCGCCTAATACGTCGCAGTGTTCTTGGAGGACTGGAGGGCGGCGCTTCAGAGGTTGCCCTTGGAGAGCCGAGCGGTGTGGGGGTACTCTCGATAGAGACCGTCCCGGATAACACTGGAGCTTCGTAGCCCCGCTCGGATTGCGGTTCATCGGATGGACTTGGTTGAGAGGTTGCCTCCGGCTGTTTGTGCTTCCGAGTTGCCAGAGGAACGTCGTCGGCCGAACGACCCTCTACCTCGACTTGAGCAGAGGGTTCTATGTCGCCCGCGGCCTCGTCGTGAGAAGCAGGGGCGTCTAAGGCTTCGGGGATAGTTTGGGTCCCCTCACCTTCTTCGCTGGCCGGACCAGCTGAAGTCGAGCCCCGCTCGACGACCTCCCTATCCTTCACCGCCTCAATATTGGCGGCCTTCAGCTTGAGCTTTTCGGTTTCCTTGGCGCGCCACATGACCTCAGCTGCAGAAGCAAAAAATAAATCAGTTAGAACAAAACAAACGGGAAGATAAGGGAACTTACTCATGCTGCAGGGCAGATCGGCCGGGGTAGAAGACAAGCCGAATATATACAGTATTCCTGGGAGGAGCAGCTTGTCGATATGATAACGCTGCCCGACCAGCCGATCGGCTGCATGAAGGTAGGTCGCATCGCCTCTAAACTTGCCGAACTCTGGTTGCGCGGGCATCGCCGTCTGCCATTTGACACGGAAGGTCGGCGGCTCGGGGAAACGCATATAGAAAAAGTGCTCCTTCCAATGTTTGTTGGAGCTCGGCATGTTATCAAAAAGAACGAAACCTATCCTAGATTGAAAAACAAAAGTTCCCCACTCGGACTGCTTGGGGTAGTAGAAGTAATGGAAAACTTTGGGGTCGAGGGGAATGCCGTTCAGTTTGAATAGAATTATCACCTCGCTCAGCAGCCTTACGGAATTTGGAACTAGCTGGTCGAGCGGGATGCGGAAGTAGTTGCAGACTTGCAAGAAAAACTTATGGGGTGGAAAGCGTAGCCCGGCCAAAAATTGGTCTCGGAAGAAAAGAACGGTGCCGGGCGGCGGTTCATGAGGCCGATCGGCCGGTGTGGCTAATACTATGTGATGATCGGAAGGAATGTCATAGGTCCGAGCGAGACGCAACGCGTCCTCCTCGTCAAAACGGCTCTCCATGGTCGTGTACCATAGACCAGGAGCGCCGCCGGTCGACTGTGAGGTGCTAGTCATGGCCAAAAGACAAGAATGCGGAACCAAGAAGGAAGGCTCGAGCAGGGAATGAAAGGAAACCGACTGAATGAAACGATTAATAGAAAGAAGAAAACGTAGGGAGTGAGGAAAAGGGTCTTACGAGCAAAAGGGATGATCGACTGGGGCCTGGGGGTTGCCGAAGAATGGAGGAGCAAGGTCGCCGGAGAAGAAAAAGAGCAGAGGGGCGCCGGAGGAGGATGAAGAGAAAAATGCGGCGAAAAAGGAGTCGTGGGCTTTATATTGCCGCCCGGGAGCAGCCTCCACCGTCCGATCCAGGTCGTGAAGAACGAGGCCATCATCCAGCCGTTCATTTCAAACGGCGACCGTCCCATCAGAAGTGACGCCACCGCCATGCGCTGACAAAAGCATGATCGCCACGTGTCAGCCGAATATAGGTCGCATTTAATGATCGCCCCTTACCGTGCGCAGCCCACGTGATGGGCAGTAGGGGAGAAGATGGGGCATGGATTCCAAGGGAACGCTAGGCATGGGCAAAGTACCGCCGAACGGATGGGCATCCCTAAGTCCGGCCGAGCGGATTAATGTATCGGTCGTTACTGTCAGATTGGCAGTCCAGTCAGTCGGACTTCGCCTCCTTCGACTAGACTTGATGGGGAGGCAAGTGATCCTGCGGTTAGAACAGGGGACCCCCATTTTGAGATGCCAATGCCACGCGGGAGTCAAAAGGCCAGGTGGTCGACCGGAGAAGGATGAGCCGACCTCCCGGCCGGCCGACCGGTGAACAGCCGATGGCAAAAGTCGCCCCGACAGAAGTCGGGGTTCCGACGCTCAATATAACAGTAGCAAAGAGCCGAGCGGAAGGCCTAAGAGAAGGTGATATACTGCTAAACAGTCCCTACATAGCACCCTACCGAAAATATCCCCAGCATATTGAGGCCAAGGGCTGACCGGACGGACGTGATATGAGCGCCGTCCGACCGGCGCGTAAGTTGAGGGCTGGCCGGATGGACTCCCCGTCCGGCCGGCCTGTGGTAGGTAGAGAAGGACAAGAACATCTTATGACAGCTGTCAAGTCCTATGGCTAGGCCATACTCCAAGTCTGACAACGAGGTGTTCTGTTGTCCCATCGAAGACATGTGTGGACTGCAGCAGTATGGCGTCAGGTAAGCTTTCTGACAGACACATACCGAGGTATGGGTTGCGGACACGTAGGCGCCTCGGAGGACGTGCAGGAGCTCTTTCACCTCTCTATATAAAGGGCCTCACATTTCGCCGGAGGTACGCGTTCAACACCTTTGGAGCCACTTTTTTCATTACTTGCTTGCCTGACTGGAGCGTCGGAGGGTCGTCGCCGGGAACCCCTTCCCGGCCCGACTTCTGTGCAGGTTCGCCGGAGTTTCGTACGACCAACCGGAGATCTACATCAGCGACTCGGAGAGCGCCACGTGCCCAGCGTCCGTTGATTCAGCATTCGGACAGGATCAATGACATTAACTGTACATCTTTATATCTCTTGGGACTCGGAGAAGGATCGAAAGGTAAACCCAACTCTATGACCCATAAAGATCGAGACATGAGGGATATGCTCACGAAACTAATCCAAAACCTCACGAGAGCACCATTGGCTGAACCATCTTTTATAGAGTTGATATTATGGAGACAATGGTAAGAGTATAAATAGAGATTTTAAGTATAAATGCTTATGAAAAACAAGATCAGTGGAATAAAATGGCAAAGAAATCTAAAATGAGTGGACATACTTGCCATTTTCTCTCCAACAGCTTGAGTACTAGGTTCCCCATTTTTTTTTGTGACCTTCAATCCAAACTTGTGATCTCGTAATTTTTGTATCTACTGGACTTCTCTTTTCCTTAAATATAGAAATATATACAAAATCATTACAACATATTCAAAAGATACATATATCAATACTTATTACTTAAATTATAAAAAATTAAAAATAATTACCATAATGTGAGTTAAACGGGCATAACCTCTCCGGCTCATTGTGTGAATGTGGACTTGTTTTTCCCTCATTGCTCTAAAACTTGCACTCTTTTCCTAAGATTAGTTAAAATCACATAATCAAACTCTCCAACATATTAAAACTTAGTAGTCTCTTACCCAACCATAACAAGAAAATAAACACTTACTTGAAAGGTAGATGATAATGTCCTCTGTACAAACAAGTCCCACTGATTCTGGTCCATAAATTTAAGCTTCAACAAACTGAGATCTCGTGAAGCCACTTAACTTGTATTGGCTTCTTGTACAAGTAT
This sequence comes from Zingiber officinale, assembly GCF_018446385.1. NCBI lineage: Eukaryota > Viridiplantae > Streptophyta > Magnoliopsida > Zingiberales > Zingiberaceae > Zingiber > Zingiber officinale. The sequence goes on along the minus strand of NC_055989.1, from coordinate 99,709,216 downwards.
TTGCAATTTGGATTTTCTATCACGCCACAATTTAGCTAACTTTTGACAAATTGATTTCTTTTCCCAATCCTCAACTTTATAAGTTAGCTGTACATTAAATAACACAAAAATATGTCTTCATTTTGTTATAAAAATTGAAATGAAAAATTAAGTAACTAAATCTAGTACCTGAAGACAACTCCACATCCTATCCTTCACTTCTTCATCAATATCATTCCATCCATCTAATGTATATGGCACAAATTCCTTTATCATGCAACCTAGGAAAGAAGCATACTTCACTGAATTATCTCCAATCGGCTGTCCAAACTCATTACGCTCTAGCTCTTTGCACTTGTCTTGGCCACTAACCATTTTCAACTTTGACGCACCCCATCCTTTTTTCTTATCAATTTTCTCATCACCAATTGGTTCTTTACCATGCAAATCTTGTGATGAATTGTTAGAGTCCATTGTCGATAACCTATTAGTTATATTTTCCTATAAAATAGGAAAAAAGAGATATTTAAATGTATTTAGTAAAATAAATCAAAGATTTAAAATAAAATACAATATTACCTGAATTTTCAGCTACAGATCCTTTGCTACGTTTTTTTTTACCATTTTATTTGTCTTTTGAAAGCTATGTAATGACCTGTTCAAACATGTAATATGACATGATGCATTGCTGAAAATAAATAAGCAGAAAAATATATTGAAACATTAAATAAAGAGTTATGCAAGTATTGATAAGAACATGTATAAATCAAAATAAATAACTATAAAATATATAGTTGAAAATTTCCATTATGTCTCAATCACATCAATTCCCTCACACATTCCTTGAGTACGGTTCTTTCTCAGTAATGTTAATCTCAAGTAGGGACACATCAAGAGGTGTTGATGACGTATAAGCATCTTCTTCAAGCACATCCATGTTATGAATACCTCGAGGCGGTGCTTTTAGCAACACATACCAATTTGATTCATCATTATCCCTAGAATAGAATACTTGCTTTGCTTGTGATGCTAAAATGAAAGGATCACTTTCAAAAGTTTTTAATCCTTGGTGTAAGTTGACCAGTGTAAAACCATCTTCAATTTTGATATCAGTTCCAGGATTGGCCCAATCACATTTAAAAATAGGCGCTTTAAAAGAATAGTAATCTAGCAAAATAATATCTCGTATAACCCCATAGTATGATAATCTTCCTATTGTATGTGAATTGTCATTAGCATTAGATTGACAAACAGTATCAGCTTCAATTGAAACACCACTATCTTGTGTCGACCTTCCAACATCAATTCTGTGGAACCGATGTCCATTTACAATATATACCATATAAGATGTAACATGCTTTCTTGGACCGTGTGCTAGCCATTGAATTCGGTTTGAAGAGTTAACAGAAACCTGTTTTGATAACCATTCAGCAAATGTTTTCATATGTTTCTTTTGTAACAATGTTTCATTACTTGAGAAATGACGATTTGCTTGTTTAAGCTCATCAATGTGCATCCTATTTAAAATCATTGAAGGGAGATGTTAGAATACATAAGATATATAATAGATCAAGACTAACAATATGAAATTAACTACACTCACTTTAAGTATGGTCCACCTAAGATCTTAAGGAGCTCATTGAAACTATTGTCTGTGTGACCATTAGTAGACTTGTAATTGTATAGTGTGACGACTATCGACAACTTTGTATAAGCTGTACAACCAGGAAAGAGAGGTGTTTCTGCGTCTTCTAATAAATCATCAAACTCATAATCTTTTGCCTCAGACTTATAGTGTGTCCAACCTTTTCTTCCGGCATAAAAACATCCTTAAATAAGTGATATGCCTCTCTACATTCATCCTCTTTCTAAACTCCTCCTGAACTACCTTCACCTTGAGATTGTGAGTTATAAGTTTTACCATGGAAGACCCAAGAAGGATCAAACCCCTTAATAATTAAGTGGTCGTACACTTGGTCAAATTTTATATATTTTTTATTTTTACAACGCTTGTAAGGACATAAGATTACTTCACGTGTTTTTACATAGTTCCTAGCTTGTGTAATAAATTTTTGTACCCCTTCTTCATATTCAGGTACAAGGCTTGAAGGCAGATGCATCCATTCCTTATTCATTTCATGAATAAACCTTTTCATTTATATGAAATAATTATGAGATTTTATCAAAATATATTTGTATAAGAAAATACCACATAATAAATAAAAAAACTTAAATATAAAAAATTGATTCCTACATCATTATATTTTAAACAAATAAATATTCCTAGCCATGTCAAAGTATTATTCACATACTTGAAAGAATGATAATTTTTCTTTTTAGTTTAATATATTTAATCATTATTTTTGCGTCCATTCATTCTTGTTACCCGTATCAATCATTGTCTCAATTGATATACTAGTGTCAAAAGATCAAACAAAATATATCAATGCCAAAAACTAAATAATGTGCATTTCATGTAGAGCAAGGGTGACATAACTAATAGAATTGTATTAACACACAAGATCAGTACTCAATTTTAATTCTAAGCTAATCAACGTGCATTTCAGTCTATTCTATGCATGTAACACACAAGATGTAGAGCAAAGGTGACAACAAATCGAAGCATTAAGCAATCAAAACTATAAAAATCTTTTACTTAGATCGCTCACAAAAAGAGGATGTGAAATTGTAATTATTAATCCAACTCCTCCACCACACTATAGAATTGATCATCTCTAACTGATTCTGCTAAATCAGAGCATTTAAAAATCTTTGATCCATTTCTAAAATGAGCATTTAAGCGTACAACAATCAAAGTCGAACAAAGTTCACAAAAAGTGAAAGCATCAAACATTGTCGCCCAAATAAGTTTAGGGACTTAGAGATTAGAGTTACCTTTGGCTTTGAGCTTTTGGCTTGATGCAGAGTGTGGAGTGGTTAGTCGAGGGCTTGCTTACTCTTGCTGTGGTCCTACGATGCGGAGTGATGGAAGCATAGTTTGCAAACGCGATCCGGATCGTAGGATCGTATTATCCTACGATCCTAAGACCCAAAATCGATCCAGGATCGTGCAGAATCGAGTTTTACAGTAGGATCGCAGCAGGATCGGTAGGATCGGTAGGATCGGAACAAGATCGGTAGGATCGTAACAGGATCGGAGCAGAATCGGAGCAGGATCGGTGGAAGCTTTGAGAGGTCATAACTTTTGACTCGGATTGAACCACGGGGCCTATAATATATCAAATCAAAGCTCGTTCAGAGATCTTTAATAAATTTCAAAGTTTATCCTTAACCACCCTATTTCAAACCCAAAAAATATTATTTAAATCCTTTTCGGATGCCTAGAAGATTTTATTTTTTATTATTATATTTTTTTCATCTTGTTAGGGTTTTAAATTATTTAAACATATATTTAATTATTTTTTAGTTAGTTTTTTATCAATAATATTCTGTCATTTTCCCCCAAAATGATGAATTTTTGGATGTCTATTGTCTAGTATTGTGTGACATCAACCAATCTTTAGAAGATTATTTTCGACGTTCATATTTGAATCAAAGGATCCAATAACTTTTGTTATGTACGTTAGGTGCTTTATTGACCTTTAAATTGGATCATCTTATAAACCAAGGAAATATTTTTGACGTTGAATGTGTTATTATTATTGTGTTAATAGAAATTTTATATTCTTTCATTTTATGATATGAAAATATAAATATTATTACTATGTGAGAATAGTAGTTAAATTACTAGTTAATTTAAATTTGTACATGTAATTATGTAATCTAAGGTGTTGAGTGTAAATGATTGCACATATATGCAAAATTAGTTATCTATTTATATGTAAATGAGTTTTTAAAGTATTTTTCTAATTATTAATCATGTATGATAAGATTTTAAGGGTTTTTGGTAGGATCGTACGATTCTACGATCCAATCCTGACCGATCCGATCCTGACCCTAAATCGATTCTACGTAGGATCGCGATTCTACAAACTATGGAAGGAAGTATTGCGCGAAACGACGACGAGTGCGGAGAGACAGAGTGGAGTCGTGCGGCCGGCGATGGTCAATGCAGAGAGGCAGAGAGGAGTCGACTTCGACTTGTTTTTTTAACCTAATACAATTCGTGCGTTCTTTTGATTTTAATGGTATTTTTTATTTAGTTATTACATTTTTGTTTTACTTTAATTTTTCTTTACTTATTTTTTAACCAACGATTACTTACATTTTTAATCAATGTGTTTTTTTATTTAATTTTTTTTAAAGATATCTTTATTTTATTATTATTGCATTTTTTTACTTTAATTTTTCTTTACTTATTTTTTAACCAACGATTACTTACATTTTCTTGTTTTTTTTTTGTTTTTTTTTAAAGATAACTTTATTTTATTATTGCCTTTTCTTATTTTTTTTAAACTAATCACACATGCTGTTGATAATAAATAAAAGTATTCACAGGTGCCTATTTTTTCACGCTGTTATTGTTATTAAATATTTATAGTATTAACGGCATACTTTTAATGTACGTCTTCTTCAAGTTTATACTATTAACAGCGCGCATCAACATGCACGTCGTTAATAATACTATTAACGACGTGCTTTTAATGTGCGCTGTTAATAGCAAACTGCGAAAAGCTATATATTTTTGTTGTAGTGGATTGCTCACGAAACTAATCCAAAACCTCACGAGAGCACCATTGGCTATCATAGAGAGCCTACTGAGTTTATCCCAATTTGGCATTATGAAGTAGGGGATAACACCTAGAGGACCATGGGACATCGTGATAGCTGCCTCCCTGAGAAAGCAATTACTGTAGTAAGGCTACCTTGAAAGTAAGTGTCATGTTTGGATAAGCATGCCTATATAATTATAAAAGTTTATACCGGTTATCTCAAGATAGACCACCCACATGCGTATAAATATTAAAGAGAGTGAATAATATTTAGGGCATCAATAGTCGTGCATTTGTAGTTGACACACATCACTGACCCATCAAGTCCGTCTTGTCAAATGTCCGGTCCCGCTAAACCATATGGATTTCCTCTACCTAGTGTCCAATCCAATTGATTTTATAAAACTTTATTTGCCCAGTTTCCTGTCCACTTGATTTACTAGGATTTTCCTGTTAAGTCATATGGAAACTTAACAAAGCTATCATATTACCAGAGTTTAACTTTAAACTATTTGTCAACGTCAAAATACAAGTTTAATTATATTGTCCTTCCTGTACCAACACAACATAGTGTTATGATGTTTGGATAAAGTTTAAGTTAAGTAATTCTTATTTACTCATGTATATGTTAAGTGTGCAGGTGTACGAAAATAGAACATAAATTTTAGGAGTAATATTGGAAGACCAAATATACAAATAAAGGTCAAAGATTTGGCAAGATGATGTCCTAGAGACGTGAAGCTTCTTTTTTGCGAGATGAAGGCTCATAGACTTGATAATTTCTTGACAATATGAAAGTCCTAGAGGAATGAGGAGGTTCCTTGGCACCAATGTGAGCTCCAGAGGTGTGAGTGCACATGTAACTTAGGGATTATGAGGATTAGACCTAGAAAGCAGTCTTGAGCTTAGAAGTGATCAAGTTAAAAGAATAGTTGACTGAAAGGAAGTTTTCAGCCGATTGGTCCTTGAGTCGACTTTGTAGTCAAGTAGACCCTGCCTCAAATTGGTAGTGGACTCAGGACTCAATAGAAGGTTTCTATTTAATCTTGGCCAGGCAACCGTCAATTGGGTAGTCGACTTATCAGTAGATTATGCAAATCCAATTCAACACAATGAGTTATTCTATTAGGCATATTCGGTTAACTGATAATGAGTAGTCGACTCATACACCAATAGAAGTGAACAACCATTTTGCTCAATTCTGTTTTGGGGGCAGCCAACTGGCTAGTCAATTCAAATCTAATCTATCATCTAGTAAGATTTAGCATTTAGGCATTTGACTTATGTAACAAAATTTTTTTGAAATAGATTCATTTATCTGAAACGATTAGATCTCTATTGATCACTGTGTAAGCAGTAAATTGGTCATTGAGAAAACAATAGGGAGCTATTGATCTAATAACAATCGTTAGAAACAACCAGAGATCCAGTGGTTGAGGAATTAATCATCTCTAATAACTTTATATCAGTCCACTAATGATGACCTGAATAGCAGACCAGTAACTAACCTTGAAGCAGAGAAAGACTCTATATAAACAAAGGTTTGGAGGCATGGAAAAACTATCAAATCTTCACATTCTTGCTCACAAATTCTCCGTAACTATGCTCTCATTATGCTATATTTTCTTCTCTTCTTGTGCTCAAAATTCTCAAACTCATAAGAAGAGAGTCTAAGAGCTTGTAAGGGGTTTCTCCATATCTAAAAGAATTCCAAAAAATAGAAGTGCTTCAAGGAGTGATCCATCTTATCGATTATAACCGTATGTATAGGGACAACCAAATCACGTAATACAATAGTTTCTTCTTGCTCTTTATTATTTTATTTCATAATTATCGTCTATTCACCCCCGCATTTTTAATAGTTACAATATAAAGTAGATTGGATCAGCTTGTTTATAGATAAAGTGAGAAGATAATTTAAAAGAAAGCATTAAAGATGCTTTAAATATTGATTTATCTTTTTCCAAAGAAAAAGGTTGATTCCCCTTTATTGGAATGATATATATATATATATATATATATATATATATATATATATATATATATAATAGAAATATGGCATGTTCCACTAATGGTGGGTGAGTAGGATTAACACGATCTAAAACTGCAAGGGGCATATACTTGTCAAGGATAGATATGTGTTGAGTATTTTGATATGGATACAATGCTTTGTATTCTTTCACTTTCTTAAGTTAATGGAGCAATAGATGATTATGTCGACTCCGATGGCTCTTCCATTGTGGGGCCCATAACATGTGAAGGGAGGTAAATTATATTTTAAACTTACCAAGAGGTCTCTTATGTGAGGGGGGCATCTGCACGGGGCAACTTTATTGTTATTGTTGCCGCTGTGATTCGAACCCGAGACCCATTGGAACAACACCTCATTCAAGTACCAACTCATCTATTTTGTGGGGTCAACTTTCTTTACCTCATTGGAGTAAAAGATGATTATACTTATCCAGAAATCTCTCACCATCTGTCCCCATGTTATGTGAAGAAATGTAAATCACAACGTCAACTTATAACCGATCGCCAGATAGCTAGAGCATGAGAGAAATTTTTTTTTCTAAGGGCATACATGTATCTACCATCGAAATTAATTTTTTACCCATTATAATATATTTGTCACACTTTCTCTAACTCATGCTTGTTGATTAAGTTGAACAAAAAGATCAACATGACTTATTTATTAGCATCATTAGAGGTCAAAACGAATAAAAACAATATAAATATAACAATTTACATAGAAATTCAAGACATGAGGCCCTAGATAAAAAAAATCTTATTAGAAAAAATATGAAATTCGGTGTGTTCAAATATACCTCCTTCATATTTTGCTATTTGTACTAATGGTTAGTTGTCATATGTGATTTACCTCATTCGTGTTGACCTAAGGATAGATTGGCGGGGGCGTTGGGATGAGCAAATCACCTTTTACCAGATGAAACCATGTGTAGTTAAAATTGTAATAAGTTAAAGGGCTTGATCTATCATAATTTGATGATTTTGTTGCTAAAGATCTTAGCCAAGCTTGAGTTAACAACTTTTGTCCAAGACATTCTATTGTTTTTTTTCCAAGCTAATCTCTGAACCATGTTCGACAACATGGTCGACAGACTTTGATGATTCACTATCTTCGACTCTCAAGATCATCCACTATTTTGATGGCTCAACTTAATTTCTTTTATAAAACTTTCAAGCCTCTTTAACTAGTTATACCACATAAATTAATTTTCTTCTACAAACAATTAAACAAAATGTCACTCCCCGGGGGAGTTTCTGTCAGAGAAAATTTCGGCAGCATCTCCCCTGTACGAATAACAATCTGAAACTTTATACAACATAACCATACACGACCAACACGACTGGAAACATACAATAAAATAAAAGTGACAACCACGCAATATAATAGTAAACCCTAACCTAAGCAACGATAAGGAAATCATCTCCAATATCCTACTCAACTACACCCATAAAACTCAAATCTTATATCCTACTCAACTACACTCATAAAACTCAAATCACCAACATACATCCAAACCTACCTCTTCTGCTGTCCCGGCAGGTATATAAAAAGATATACTAGATGAAAACCCATCGATAATAAAGGACCATACAAGATCCAAGTGCCAAAAAGATACAAGTCTGAAAACATAGACGATAACATAATAAGAAAACCAAAGAAAAGATCCAAAATGGAAATCCTCGTAATATGGAGGGCGAACTAGCGACTGGAAATCCTACGGACAACCTCAACCCGAAATAGAAATATCAACGGGGTGAGTCAACTCCTCAACGGGTAACTACTAACATGCATAGTAAGAAATAACAACTAATAATAAATATGCGTACAGTCTCCTAGATATATATCATATGAAAAATGTAAAACTGTAAGGAGAAGGATTATCTGTACTAACCAGGACCTAGTATAGGGATAACAAGGTCGTCAGACCGAGAGTATCATAAATCCTGTATGCATGTCAAACATATGCATTCACCAAATATGCAGCATAAAAAGTGAAGCAAACACAAGCAATAAATGCAGTCAGTGCATATGATGTAACTTGTCCTGGTCACCCCTGACGCCAGTCAGTCGTCTCACAGACAATGGTGAGATCGAGTGGGTAGGGCTGTGACAACTGTGCACTCTGTCATCACTGTTCCTGAGTCATCGAGTGGACGGGATGCTGTCGGAGTATACCTATCCTCCTTACCCCAAATCATAAGTGGGAGAGCTCAATGCTCTCATCTTCTTGAGACAATCCAAAAGAAGGATCCTTGTCTTGCTACCACGCTGCGTCACACTATCCATGAGTGGACCAGGGGAGCCCTTGCCAAAGCAACTTGTTGCAACACACCCTGCCTGATAAAAATCACTAACCCATGAGTGGTTGTGTGTGCAGATCCATATAACTGGTGATGTGCTCAACAATAATGGAGTCAATAATCGCACAACATGCAATCATGCGAGATGATGCATGACACTAAGTTGGAAATATCCTGATCCTATCTACCTCCAAAAATATATACCAAAATGCGTAGATCAAATAATCAGATCTAGGTACACAGGGCAGATATGATAAATGACTAGTTCGGTATATCACATGACATGGTATGTCACTATCTCTATAACATAATTAATAAACAGGGGCATGAGTGCTAAACAGGTAACAAATAAAATATGCTCGGAAACAAATAGTGACATACCGATGCAGATATAAATATAATTATTACTACTTGTTACAATCTATTAAGCATATCAACATGACATTATCTAAAAGATAAGTCAAGGTACCTGCCTCCAATAAGAGATCGTATCTGAAATAGATCCCTCGTTGAGACATTGTCTCGAATCAAAATCTTGTAATATCCAACATAAAATTTTAGCTAATTCCGATTGGTAACTAGCTAAACAAAATCCTAGTCTGATTTATGATTCGGCTCAAATTAATGCTACTGACCCTACAAATTTTCTTTTTGCAACAAAACCTAACAATTAACCAAAATCGTATCACCACTACTTTGGATTCGAATCCCCCCATCATATAGGATTAGGCGAACCATGAAACATACTACAAAACTCACCCAAAACCGATGCCTCAGCCGCTGATCCAATCCTGAAGAACTCCTTGTCAAAATTTGAAGAAGCTACTGCGGAAACAATAGTGACAAATATCACTGTGATCAACCAACAACTCATACAAACATCCCAATCATAGTGCAATACCCAAATCTGCCCTACCTGAATCGGTGCCCCTCGTTCCCTCTTTGTCGACGACTATTGGATGAAGAAAGAAGAAGGCTCGGTGATGAGTCTAGGGCACGTGAGGTGAGACTAGGGCTCGTCTCCTTCGTGCAGAGGGTGAGGTTGCTCTGGTGCGAGGCGATGGTTGTCAATCGGCGTCGGCGCTCGCGAAGTGGCGGCGAAGTGGCAGAGCACTGGTGGCGTGAGGCGGCTGTGAGAGACGACCGCTGCTCCTATCGCGGTCGCAACATGCTCTGAGCCAGTGGCATCCAATCACTTCGTGGTTGCCCACACTGATGCCCAATGACTGGTGGTCGGCAGATCGACGTTGGCACGATATATGGGATCTCCGCGGCACGATGGGGCAGAGGAGGGGTTCAGGCAGTGGTGAGAAGAAGAAATGAGACCCTTGGCCGAGGGGTTTTGTATGTGGGGGAGAAAGGAACTGTCGCGTGTGGCGCCGGTTAGGAAAAAGGAGATCGGGCATGAGAGGAGAAGAGGCTCGGCGCGAGGAGGTTAGGGCACGAGCATGGGTTCGGCGGGGGAGAAAAGAAAAATAAAATAAAAAAAAAGAGAGAAAAAACAAACTTTTCCTCATTTAAATGAGGTACCTTAAACAGGTTTTCTCGATGCCCAATATTTGATCCCCTTAAACTTGCCATACGAGCTTCGAAAAATTCTCAGAAAATTTCTAAAAATTTTGAAAAATTCCCTTATGGTTATTCACCATTTTTTGATATTTTACACAAAATCATCAACACCTTTCTATATAAAGAGGATAAATTCTTTAGGATGAATGCTTATAAATTCTGGATAGATTTTTCAGCAATTTACTAAACTACGTAGTTTGTTGGTGTCGCAGAAGTGATTTAGATCGCTAGAGGAAAGGGATGGGCAGTGTACCTGCAATAAAAATTCTATTATCTTGCAAACGGCTTAGCAAGTACACACATTAAATTAAAATAATATAAAACATAAAAGAGTCGGGATAAGAGGATTTACTTGGTTCATAACTCCCAAGGTACTATTTCCAAATCCTTATGTATAGTCTAGCTACTGTCCGCTAACCTTCTCCTCATCGGTAAAATGTCAGAGGTGGAAAAACCTCTTACAATGATTTAATACAAGAAGAAAGGAAATAATGAAAGCTTGAGATAGAAATTTAAGCTCAAGACTGAAATTAAAGCTCTGTTCATGGATGTGTGTTCTTTAGCTGAGCTCCTCACCTCCTTTTATAGTCTCTATTCAAGCTATTGATGTGGCTCCTTCGATCGACCAGATAGGTCATTCGATTGACTAGAAACCAATGATGTAGCAGATAATGCTCATCCACTTGATGGTCTTTTCTCATCCCTTTGCTGATGTAGCTTTAGTTCAGTTGATCGAAACTTGATCAACCTCATATGACTTTTTTGAATATACTACCAAGTGCCCTCCGATCACCTATTCTTTATCTTTGGTTCCCTAATCCACTTACATTGGATCTCCACTACTAGATCAACTTCCACATAGTTTCGGTCGTTCGATCCTGTTGTCCGATTAATTGATTCATCTTCATCGATATCCTATAAATTAAACATATAACATTTATCCAGTTCATAGGTTGACCAAATTATTGGTCCAGTCAATTGGAAGATCCGGTTGATCATAAACTCTTTTTTGATTGGCTAAACTTCCTGACTAAGTCGACTACGCTTGAGTCCACATAAAGTTGAGCCTACTCTTGTTTGGTTACATTTCACTTAACTCTCATCTCACCAGCTTACCTTGCATATGTTTCCTTCCGGATTGTCGTTCCTCAGATGTCAAAGTACTCTTTCGTAACTTCTCATCTCTCGGATGCGCCAAACATGTCAATTCCCTTCCTATGTCATTCTTCATGTTTGCTTGCATCTTCTATTAAGGTTCACCGTCTCCGATGCTCCTTTTCCTTTTCGATCCCTTCGGTGTCTCAAACCACCTTTCACTATACTTCACAGGAACTTGAGTCATTGGGTACATGTGTGTTCTCCAAGTTCTTGTACATTTAGACATATTAGTGACACAAACAAGACCTAACTTAAACTAGTTTTACAACACATCAAAATGTTCATGGTTCAAACCACTTGGGGTCTAACATAGTTAACCTTTTTTAAATACCCAAATTCTATATCTAAGTTTCATATTTACCAAAATACACACACACACACATACATATATATATATATATATATATATATATATATATATATATATATATATATATATATATATATATATATATATATATATATATATTCTATTATACTTCTCCTTTATTAGCAATCGACTGATAATGCAACAACAATCGACTGTTAAACTTTTTGTACTCCATTTGTGGACTATAATCAACTACACCGATCAACTTCCAAAAATCTATAATTGTAAAGAATACACTGAGCTTCATTTCAAGTGTTTCTAAGTATCCCAATCTTAATACCCCAATCCATGTTTGAATGTATGGCTACACTCAAGGAGATGCAAGAAGTGCAATGAACTTGATTTGAAGTATTTCTGATATGCCTATGGTCATCAGTAAGTTTTGGTTAAAACTCGTTGATGACCCTACAATATACTGAATTTCAAAATCTTGACATGGCCTAACCATGAGAGTCCTAGAAACCGTTTGATAGTGTTGATGAGTGGGTATAACAAATCTAAATACACTAATGAGCTCTCAATAAAATATATTAAGGTTGTGCCAAATTCAAAAACCCATAGCTCTTTGTTAGGCTATGGAATTCATGTTTGAGGACATATATAGTTACGCTTAGGAGGATGCAATGATATAACAAACTTCATTTGAAGTGTTAGAGGTTCCTAAGGCCATCAACAAGTTTGCGTCAAAACTTGCTAATAACCCAATAATATCCAAAATTTTAAAATTTTGACATGGTTTGACTCATGATGACCCTATAATATCCATAATTTAAAATTTTTTGACATGGTTTAAGCTAAGAAAGTCCTAGAAAACATTTGGGAGTGTAGTAAGTATGATATACTTAGGTTCTTTAATAAGCTTATGCCAAACTACCTCAAAGTTGTGAAGATTTCAAAAACCAATAACTCTCTATTTAGGAAGTAGAATCCAAGTATGAGGATATGATTATGCTCAAAAGGATACGAGAAGTGAAATGTTTTAGTGCAATCAACCTGTAAGATTTTGACGTTTGTTTGACAATGTGTTTATTGAGATCTGGTCAAGGTTAGCCAAGTAATTTGGTCAAGGTTGACCAAGTAATAAGAAGTCCAAGCAGGTCAATATGTACTAGATGCTTGGTAGTCAAGTGAGAAGACCTAACAGATCATGGTTGACCCAAGCAAGTAACTAGAGAAAGTTTAAGAAGTTAAGGTTGATTAGATACTTGGTAAGGAAAAAAATCCACGCAAGTCGAAGTTAACTAGATGTCTGACAAAGATAAAGTCCAAGAAGATCAAGGCTGATTGGATGTTTGACAAAGAAAAAGTTCAGACAGGTCAAGGATTCTCGAATGTCTGACAAGGGAAACACCCAAGTAGATTAAGGATGATTGGATTTTTGGAAAAGGGAAAACCCTAGGGGAGTAAACCCTAAGTAGTGAGAAATCTTAGAAGAGTGAACTCTAAGTAAGAGTAACCAGAATAAGGTTTTTGATTGACTGTTGTATAAAAGTCTTAGTGGATCAGGAGGATCAAACACTAAGTGGAGGAAGTTCAAACATGTTAGTTGGACTTAATGTTTGGTAGGTAAGTAAGGTAAGTTTTAGAAGGTCTTTCAATTTGAAAGACATTGAGGATGTGCTCCATTTAGAATAAATCTTAGGCGTTGATCCGACTAAAGAAACCAACGGAGGTTTCTAAGTTGAGATCAAATAGTTACACTATCAGAATAAATCATGCATACATATAATTATTTCTAATTTTATTTTGCAAGATAATTGTTATTCTATTGAATTTATTTTGTAGAAAAATAAAGCTTCTTGTGACCGATCTTGAGAGGATAAGCACAAATCAGTTTCGATTAGAACTTAGAAGGAAATAAAGGTTCAGTCAGCTGATTAAGATGATCAATCAACCAAACACAAATGGAAATTGAGGATCAGATGCGATCAGATCAAATAGCAAAGGAAGATTTGGGGTTTAATCGACTGATCAAGTGAATTAATCAATTGATCAAGCCGATCACATAGGGTTGATATGATTGCATCAGTAAGCAAGGAAAGATCTGGTTAAGTCGACTGATTTGGAGGTTTAGTTGACCGAAAATCCCTAAAATCAAGAGTGAACACGTCTGGATTTGATTGGATTCAGTTGACTAAACCATGTGTTCAATAAACCGGTAAAAGTATATAAAAAAGCCTTGGGATCCGAGGCTCAGAACCACAATTCTCTATGATTCAACTCTTCCATCTCGTTGTTTGAAGCAAGCTCTGCAAGTCTACTATGCCAATCTACTCTCTGAGAATGTATGCCTAATTTTACTAAGTTGTTGTCAGTAACATTTATATCACTTGCATTTCATTTAAAGAGATAATATCATGTTAGTATTCACTTATTCTTTTGTAATGAGCTTTTCTCCTTCTTTGAAAACTTTTTATAAGGAGAGCATTAGTGTATTGCTTAACTAAAAATGATCTAAGAGATCGTAGACTTTAAAGTAGCAGTCGTTGAACTGTAAACCAAGTAAATGTCTGAGTTTATTTGTTTGTTACTTTCTGCTACATTGTATTTGGAAAAAGAAAAGAAGTTTTAAAGGCGCGATATCCCCCTCCTTTATCGCCTTCCTACAAAATAACTTACTCCGAAGTGTTTTAGAGATGCCTAAGATCATTAGCGAGTTTTAATCAAAATTCACTGATGCTATGGTGTATAAAATTTTAAAATCTTGATATAGATTTAACCAAAGGAGTCCTAGGAACTCTTTAATGATGTTGGTAAGTGAGTATGACAGACTTGATAAAATATCTCAAGGTTATACCAATTTTAGAAACTCACAACTTTCTATCTAAGTTGTGAAATCCATATATGAGGGCATAATTATACTCGATGCAAGGAGTGTAATGAACTTAGTTTTAGTTAAACTTGTTGATGGCTATAGTGTTTAGAATTTTAAAATCTTAATATAGTTTGAACCAAGGGAGTACTAGGAACTCTTTGGTGATGTTGATAAGTAAGTATGACAAGTCTAAGCTCTTTATTGAGTTTGTGCAAAATTATTTCAAGGTTGTGGAGATTTTAAAAACTCATAGCTCACAATCTGGGCGATAAAATGTAGGTTTGAGCCTTTGAGGGCTTGATTATACTTAGATGGCTCCAAGCAGTGTAATGATCCTAATTTGAAGTGATTCTAAGATGCCTAAGACTATCAATAAATTTTGATCAAAATTTATTGATGACTTTAGTTACTTAAAAAATGCTTTAAATAAAGTTCACTACACTCTTTATATATAGCTTTAATCACACTCTCATATATGAATTGGGAGATTAAAATTATGGTATTTATTTTTGAAGCATCTCAGAAACACTTTAAACTAACCTCATCACACTTTTACAGTTTTAGATTTTTGACAATTGTTCTAAAAGTTTGACAGTCGACTGCGATAGTCAATTATAGATACATATTTTGATAAATATGAAATTTAGGTATACAGTTTATGAATTTTAAAAAGTTGGCTATGCCGTTTAGTTAAATGCTGCAAATTTTTTATGATAAGAGAGTATTGTTTACTTTTACAAACAATAACTAACTGAAAAAATATTTTTGACCTTCACTTTTGACTGAAGCATCAATCTTCTTTTCCAGCCATTTCACGATGCTTCTCGATTTCCCAAATCATGTTTCCACCAGACCACCACGAACAAAAAGTACTGAATACACTTAAAATGGGTAGAAGAAAGACAAGTTTCATTAGTTTTATTCCTATACTCGA
The DNA here is from genome assembly GCF_018446385.1 of Zingiber officinale. Taxonomy (NCBI): domain Eukaryota; kingdom Viridiplantae; phylum Streptophyta; class Magnoliopsida; order Zingiberales; family Zingiberaceae; genus Zingiber; species Zingiber officinale. The sequence goes on along the minus strand of NC_055989.1, from coordinate 99,693,389 downwards.
ATAATCACTTTTAATTTAAGACGAAGAATCAATGCTTCTTCACCAAGAAGATTGTGCATCTGTTGTTTGATGAAATTCAGAAATCGATAGAGTAATTGACAAGGCAAATAACGAAGCATCAATAATTTCCATAATTCACCACACATTTAATTAACTTGCCAAATTTTGTATTTACAAGGTCAATATATATATATATATACATTCTGATTTCCTATATGTTCATGTATAACCGTTCGTGATTTACTTTCTCCGTGTTGACCTTGAGATGGATTAGCGGAAGCTTTTGCCGCCATGTTCTATGATAGTTTCAGGAACAAGGTACAAGGGAAGCCTGTGGTTGTTCTTCGTTGGAGACAAATACGGCCATGGATTCCTCCCGGTGAAACCTTTTCTGCTGCGTTGCGATAAACGACTCTACCATCCGCCGGAATTCGTCAGCCTCTTCGTTATACCCCTCTGCAGCCGTCGCCTCCCCACCGGAGATCGCCGATGCAGATCGTCGGAGATCCGGCTTAGTCAGGCGACTCTCCATCTTCTCCGACCTGGTCCTCCGGCACGTTTTCTTTTCTTTTTTTTCCACGTCCACGGGAGATATAGATATAATCTCCTCCGTCTTCTCTGGCAGTACTTCCGCCACCACCGGCGGCGCCCTGTTTTTGCACGCGAGGAACTGATCGTAGACGTCGCTGCCGCAGGAGCTGGAGGTGGAATGACGGCCGGAAAGGGCGAGGAGGGTGAGGACGATAGCGTTTCCAAGGAAGAAGACGAAGCGGTGACCGCGGAGGAGAGTGAGGAGGCGGACCGAGAGGTCGAGGGCGAGCTTCAGGGCGGCAGGGAGGCGGACGGAGGACCATGAGAGGAGTATGAGCGTGGCAAGGGCCTCGATGCAGCGGAGGAGCGTGTACATGCGGCCGATTGGACGGTAGCGGCGCCGGGCTGCGATCTTCTCCGCCATGACGGGATCCATTTAATTAATTTAACTTAATTTAATTTAAGCAGATAGATAGCTAAACGAGAGCTGCGCCGAGCATTACATGTGAGACGAGGCTGCTTCTGTTTATATTGAAGAATTCACGGCTTCAACATTAGTAAATATATTGAAAACGTAGAGCATTATTATTCATCTTAATTCGTTGTGGCAGCGGCATCTGGAATCTGGTTAGGGATGGAGAATGTTTCAGGATAAAAGAAATGGATCAGATGCGATGGCATATTGCTTCATCTGCATGCGTTTGATCCGACTGCGATCCTATCTACGCCACAACCGGATGAGTCATCCTGTTCTTATGCCATGATTCGCAAAGTCGCTAACGCAAGCACAACCTGGCAGTTGGCCTCGGGACGTAACTGAGCCGATAACTACTGGTAGATTTATAGCATTAAGCAAAGGTTAAATTCTAATGAAGTCGGTGAAAAAATACCCTCCTACGTAAAGTCAATGGCTCCATCGATATTAGTCTCCGGGGTTATAGTATTCAAATATTCATAGTTGGATTTTTAATTATGATATATTATAGGATTTTTTTTTAAATAGATACATAAACAAAGGATACCGAATTTATAATTATCCACTTATCAATGGAAAATTTTTATAGAATCGGATTAATTATCTAACACTAATCAATAAGATTAACTAATTTTTTTAAAACGATATCTAATTATTCCCTCCCAATAAGGGCCTTCAGCATGACCAATTTTACCTTTTACAGCAAAAATCACAAGCAGTTTGGTATTTTTTTTTCTTTCCAGAAACTGGTGGCCGTGGAGGGCCCTGCAGTTGAGTTTTTGGTTTTTCTGAAACTGTGGTCGTGGAGGGCCCTCCAAATTGAAGATGCCTTTTTGAGTTTGCACTTAATTAAACACGCTATTTAGTCTGGGAAAGTATAGGACGTAGCCTTTGTGTATATATATATATATCAGTATAAATAAAATAAAAATAATAACTTTGAAAACAATAATTGAATAATTAACTAAAAACTCGTTCCATATCTTTATTAAACTAAAAAAGAACTAGAATTCTAAATAATAAATCAAAATTAAATAAAGATAGAATAAAATTTATCGTTAAAAATCTTCTACTCATCATCAAATATGACATATAATGAAGTAGGAGTGATTTTGATTCATCAATTTAAAATTCTGACTCTTTTTTTAATTTGATGAGAATGATAAATGAGTTTTTGATAAGTTATCCTTTTTAGAGTTGTTGTTTTCTATTATTTATGTTGGTATATATATAAATTTTATGAAGATTTTTATTGAAGGATATAATGCTTAATTTAATATAATTTTTTTCTTTTAAGGTTATTATCTTAAAATGATAACAAAGATAAAAGCAAAATTATTTTTTTACAAAATTTATTGGTCAAAGAGAGATTAAATATTATTTTTAAATATAGGAGACAAAATACTACCGAATAAAAACACATAGGAACTAAAGGTATTTTACCTTAAACAATTCGACCACTGCAATCCTCACTATCTAAGAGAAATGCCAAAACTTCTTACCACCCTACTATATGCTAGCTGGACGAATCATCACTATTCAAGAGAAGTGTCCAACTTCTTACCACCCTACTATATCCTATGGGGCAACCTTGCCTTCATCTTCAAGATTCATCTTAGCAGAACAAGTAAATGTTTGTTTGGATTGTATTTTTTAAAAAATCAAGGTTTTTAGATTTAGCTTGTAATATGTGAACTCCAAATTTAGAATAAAATATGATATTTTTCCTTCGAAGCGGTTCAGTGTTAATCCTATTGTAAAATATAAGTAAATAAATCATAGAAAATATTTTACCTAACATAACAATCCTTTATATAAGAGAATTCAAACATCCAATAAAAAGTTTTATATTCTCTGTAAATTAATCCTAAAATTTATTAGAGTTAACTCTGAATTTACTACCAACAATTATTTGATGTGTGATAAATGAGTTAAATTTAGATATTTTTTATCTATTTTTTAATCAATGTAATGTTTAATAATAGTTTAAAAAGTAACATTAATTTTCTCAGTTTTTATTTTAAATGAAAATTAATCTTACATGAAATATTCAATTTGATATATAGTTTTTTAAAAAATATGAATTCACTTCTAAATGTTCTTCTTTATCAATCGTACTATTTTTAAAGTCAGAACTTACTACTAAACTCTATTTTACCTTACTATTTGATGCGGTGACGAAAAAAGTCCCATTAAAAATAGATAAAAGTAAGAAAAATTAACTGATAGGAAGGTCGAGATCAAAAATAATTAAAGGGCCTGGTCGATCGGTCGACCTATTGGGTCGGATGACCGGACGAATGGGAAGGTCGATCGGTCGGGAAAGGGCGCCAAACGACTCGCCTAATGCCTGCAAACGGAGTCAAAAAGTAAACGACAATATGCAATGAGCTTGTTTCGCCGATCGAAGGATATGGTTGGTTAAATGAAGGTAACTAATGACAGTTGAGAAACAAGGAAGGAGATGTGTCGGTAGATCCGAGGGACACAGCTTAGCGGGGTGCCCCGGTAGAGCGGATTTCGATCGGCTTATAGTGAGACCCACCTAAGTATCTCGTCTATCCTTTTGGGGGTGTGCACCACTGATAAAGGAGCATGTTTAGTAGGGAAATAGTACTTTGGAAGCTTTCAATCTGTCACATCAGAAATATGCATGCTTACTTAAGGAAATTAAGGTATAAGGTATCAGAGACACTTTTTGACTTATCTTTTCATAGGATATTTGGGAAAACGTGCTCACGCTTTGAGATACGTGTACAGACACTATAGTGGCGCAATAAAAGGGGGGGGGGGTTCCTATCCATAGGCGGAGGTATGCCCATCTTCATCATTCTACACGCTTTTTCATTACAACACTCGTCATTAGAACTGACTTGAGCATCAGAGGACCAACGCCGGAAACCCCTTCCCGGCCCGCCACTAATGCTTTTGTGTTGCAGGTGCACGTGGAGTCTTTACCGCGTCAAACTTCTAGCTACATCCCTAGCTTTTCATCTTTTCTACTTCTGGACAGGAATAAATTTGGCACCGTCTATGGAAACACACTTGTAGTCGAAACACGAAGATGGAGGATGTTGGACGGTTCACTACAGTAACGCTATCATAAGAAGACTTGGAAATGTTAATACAAGCATGAGCTGCAAAGATGTTGGAAAAACAACAGACAGTAGCCAATAGCCAAGCAATCGATCCCGCAACGTCGACGATAAGCCAGCAAGCTGACCATAGAGGCCTAGCGGAAAACCCTGTCGCTCGTAAGCCAAACAACAAGCTGATCGGTACATTCGGAGATGCACCAAATGCGTCAATCCCTTATTATAGAGTGTTGTTCTGCACCCTTTCATAGGAACATGGGCGAGCGCATAAGGTACAAGGATCCTCATCAGAAGATGCACCCGTTCAGGAGAAACAGAAGGGATAAGTGCCTAAGATTGACGATTCTCTTGAGCAGATAAACAGACAGTTCTCTCAGGAGATCTTGGACGACCAATTGTCACAACACTACGCGCAGTTGACGATCGGAGATTACATGGGGCAACAGACCCTAAGGACCGTCTAATCAAATTTGACAACATGATCATGCTCCATTAGTACACTGATGGAGTCAAATGCCGAATGTTCCTCACAATGCTCTCAGGATCAGCGCAAAGATGGTTCATGTGACTACTAATCGAATTGATCTACAGATTCAAAGACTTTTGCTTGGTGTTCCTACAACACTTCGCAAGTAGTCGCCGTCATCAGAAAACAAATGTCAACCTATTCATGGTCAAGCAAAGGCCTAAGGAAGCATTGCAGGCCTACATTAAAAGGTTTAACCAAGTGGCCATGGGAGTTCCATCAGTCACTCCAGAGATTTTGGTAAGTTCTTTCTCCCAAGGACTTGTAGAAGGGGAGTTCTTCCGGTCACTTATCCGAAGGCCTCCGAGAGACTTCGATCACTTGCTCGGGCAGACTACCAAGTACATCAATGTCGAATAAATTCAAGCCACTCGGAGGAAGGAGGTGATCCCCGAGACTGCTATTGTCTCAGAGCACCGAGCGACCCACACACACCAACTACCCAAGGGATTACGAGAGGGACCAGAACAGCAGCACCAAGAGCCTCAGACCCATGTAGTCCATGTTGGTGCAACCTTAGGTCAAGGTTGACCTAGTTGACCAGACTCGAGTTGACTTGACTCGAGTTGTGTTTTGATGTTTGACGAGTTATGTTTGACAATGTTTGACGTGAACAGAAAAGTTGTATCTTGATGTTTGACAAGGATACAAGCTTGGGAGATTGTGGGTGCAACCAGTGGTCAAGGTTGACCTGGTTGACCCGAGGTGAGTTGACCAGACATCTGGTGAAAAGTCCAAGCAGGGAGCTTGGCACGGGAAAAGTCCAAGTATGGAGACTTGGCACGGAGAAGTCCAAGTATGGGAACTTGGCAAGTGGAAGTCGGAGAGGGCTCGGTAGCTCGTTCTCCGGACTAGGTCAGAGAGGGCTCGGTAGCTCGTTCTCTAGACCGGATGTGGAAAGTCCTGGTGAGTGAAGCCAGGCAGATGGATAAGTCCTGGTGAGTGAAGCCAGGCAGTGGGAAAGTCCTGGTGAGTGAAGCCAGGCAGTTGTGAAAACCCTAGTGAGTGAAGCTAGGTGAAAGTCCTGGTGAGTGAAGCCAGGCAGTGGGAAAGTCCTGGTGAGTGAAGCCAGGCAATTGGAAAGTCCTGGTGAGTGAAGCCGGGCAGATTGGAAATCCTGGTGAGTGAAGCCAGGTGAAAACCCTAGTGAGTGAAGCTAGGTGAAAGTCCTGGTGAGTGAAGCCGGGCAAGGGAAAATTCAGATGGATCAAGGGTGATCGGACATCTGGTGTTGAGAAGGTCAAGTAGGTCAAGGGAGTGACCGGATACTTGACACGAAGAGAAAAGTCCAAGTGGGTAAAGGGATTGACCGGACACTTGGTGGGGAGTCTTAGCAGGTCAAGGGAGTGACCGGATGCTAAGCATGATGTACCAAGAGGTCAAGGTTGACCGGATATTGGTTTGGACTTGGTTTGGGCAAAAACCAAGACCTGGATCGGTCGATCCAGGTCATCTGATCGGTCTGAAGACCGATCAGAAAGCGATCAGTGTGCCTCTGTGAGCTTACTGATCGGTCTGGGGACCGATCAACAGGAAGCCTGATCGGTCCCCGGGACCGATCAGGGTACGCACAGAGAGTTGGGCAACTCTATGTGAAAGCATGCTGATCGGTCTGGGGACCGATCAGCATAGAGCCTGATCGGTGTGATGCCCGATCGGTCTGGCCCTAGCCGTTGAGAGACAACGGCTAGATTCTTCAGCTGTCTTTGGCCTCTGTTCTTCTCGCAGGTGGATGCAGGCTATAAAAGGGCGGAGCTTCTGCTAGTCTTCTTCTTCTCTGTTCCTTCTTGTTGCTACTATTTCTCTAGAGCTTTGCTGAGCTCTCGTCTAAGCTTCGCGTGAGCTTTCTTCCGGCTGGGTTCCTGCTGTTGTAGGCGTCGCTTGAAGCTGCTGCTTCATCCAGTCGAAGAGAAGGCAAGTAAGCGAAGGTTTTACAGTTGTATTGTATTTTGCTTCTTGTTGTACTTGTACTCCTTCTTGCTGTTGTAAGTTTTTGTGGCGAGGTTTCTCCACCCATAAGGAGTTTATATTAGCCGATTTTCCGGGGACTCATCCACCGACGGATTGATAGGCTTCGTCCACCTTACGGACACGCCGAGGAGTAGGAGTATCATCTCCGAACCTCGTTACATCTTCGTGTTGAGGTTTGCTTCTCCTTTTTCATTTCTATTTGTTATTTCCGCTGCACTAACCCTAATCGCAGGAAGAAGCGAAAGAATTTGAGGTCGGCTATTCACACCCCCCCTCTCTAGCCGCGTCCATCGATCCTAACAAGTGGTATCAGAGCAAGGTCGCTCTTCGTTGGATCAACACCCGGGGGAGCACGAGCTAGAGAATGGAGTTATTTGGAGAAGACGTCACAATTCCACCTTTCTACGATCGCGACGACTTCGCGTTTTGGAAGGTAAGAATGAAGTACTTTCTTATAACTAACCTTGAAAATTGGAGTTGTGTTCAATTAGGTTTCAAGCCTCCGATGGACAAGAAAGGAGAAACCCTAGAGAAGAAGGAGTGGACCAAGGAACAAGTCCACCAATCCCTAGTCAACGATGAGGTATTGAAAATTTTTGAATTTTCTTTACCTAATGATGTTTTATGTAAGATAGGTGGATATAACGATGCCAAGGAGTTGTGGAACAACTTGGCAAAGTTCCATGAGGAGAACTCCACTTCAAGTCATGAAGAGGAGTCAAGTGAGCCAAGTAGCCCACTTCATGGTGGAATGGATTTAGAAGTTGAGGGTCACTCAACATCTAAAGAAGAAGAGGAGGAGAGTTCTTCTTCAAGTTCGGAGCAAGAAGAAGAAGCTTCTACCTCCGGAAGGGATGAAGGAGAGAGCGTTCATCCATCCTCAACTCTAGGTAACTCAAGCCATTTAGTTTCTAGCAAATTACACATAATGTGCTTTGAGTGTAGGGAATTTGGACATTACAAGAGTAAATGTCCAAAAAGGGTTAGAAAGACTCCACCGGCGCCAAAGGTCAAGGAAGTCGGAGTCCCAACACGCAATGGCAAGGAGCACGTGGTGTGCTTCCAATGCAAGCGAAGGGGACACTATAGGAGTCAATGTCCGAGGGGGAGGCAACCTCACAAGGACAAGAGACCGAGCACGTCAATAGGGGGAGCGAAGGCAAACCCTAAGGTAACATTTAAGTCTCACTCTTGCAATAAGACACATGCTAGTAGTTTTGTTGCAATTGTTAATAATGATAAGCATGTTAACTTTAGGAACCAGTATATGTGCTTAGGTGCTAAACATGTTAGCGTAGGTAAGGACAACACTAGAAATGTCAATCCTAGGATTAACTCATCTAAGGTTAGGGAGAACCTAGGTAGAAATCCCAAATCAACTAGACACATGCCTAGGAATACCTCAAAGAAAAATGATAAATTAAAGCTTGAGGTATTAGAGAAAGAAAATCTAGTCTTGAGGTCAAGACTTGACTCTCTAGAAAAGGCTCTTAAGGATTTGACTCTAGGGTTTAGGGGTCAAAAACCCAAGTCCAAGGACAAGAAAGGTTTGGGTCACAAACCTAAGTCCCAAGTAGTCAAGCCCAATTATCATAATGTTCCATTCGATTATGGAACAAAACCTAGGGCTAGGAAGAACAACACCAAAGTCACAAGGGGAGTCACCCCTAGAGTTGATCTTGATGAGTCCCAAATGACCAAGGCTTCAAAGCCTAGGAGGGTCATTAGGAGGGTTGCTAGGGAAGTCATCCCTAGTGAATATTTAGTGAACCCAATGAGCTCCAATAGGTATTGGGTTCCTAGGAGCGTGATTTCATCACGCTAGATTAGTTAGGGTGTGCCAACCTTACTTGAATAGGTAGTTAACCTAATCATGGCAAAAGGTGGCACTTTAGGATTTTTCAAGGTATAATCAAGCCTTGAAAATAAAATTAAGAATTATTCCTAAGGTGATTAGAATGTGCCAATCAAATTTGAGGAGTTGTCTAGAGTCAATCTAATTGGCACATAGTGATCTAAAAATCTTTGGTATAAGATGCTAGGTCTATTACACTTAGGAATATAGAATTTATGGCAAAATGATCGAAATTATCAAAAATGGCAACTAAGGCTAGAATTAGGTATTTTCTATACCTTTACATGTTATTTGCCATATATTGTTTGCCATATGCCATGTCATGACATCATATTTATTTTATGATCATTTAAAATGTCATGATAATGCTTAGGTTAGTTAAATGTCATGCTTTATTTAAGTTTCATACTTTATGCCATGACATCATGACATTGGCACATATTTTCATTTATGATACAATTATATGCCATGTCATCATCTTGTGCATTAATAATCAATGAAATTGATTTAAGGTTAAAAACACAATTTGATATGGAGATCAAATTGATGTTTAGAAAATACATGAGACCTTAGCCTAAGATAACCTAAACTCATATCTCACATCAAAATTGACTTGGATGTGTTTGATACACCTTAGATGTGTGTGAGATATTAGGATGATGAGTTAGGAACAAGGTGCATAGTTCTTGTACCTAGATGAGTCTAATTCAAAATTGGGGATCATAGAGAAAGCTTATGTACAAGTCATGTACATTTAGCCCAAAGATTGTGGTCCTAAATTAAATGGTTTAAAATCATTTCAAAATTGATTTGAAAAACCTTGATGAAGCTTTTCTAGTGATAGCATTCATCATTGAGCAAAGTGATACAAAGATGAGTTAACTTTGAGCTATTTCAAAGACTTTTGAACTTTGTATCAAGATTTGAAAATGGAACTTATTTTCATAGAAAACTATTTTTCCATGATATTATATGTTATGAGGAGTGTATCCTCAAAATTTTACAATTTTTACAATTTTCTGTGATTTTCTAGAGGTTTCTGAATTTCGGGAGAAGAAAAATTCAGAAATAAGAAATCAGAGGTCGTGGACCGATCAAGAGGTTCCCTGATCGGTCCAGGTCTGTGTGATCGGTCACTGGACTGATCCAGAGGGAGCCTGATCGGTCTGGTGACCGATCAGGGCGTGCCAAACTGTTGAAATTCGACTGGTTGTCTGAAATTTCAGCTCGAGAGTTGGTATTTTGAAGGTTTGAAACTCTCCAAGACATTGTTGGTGCAATGGTCAAGGGGGAGTTGACCTTTAGGGGGAATTTTACCTATTAGTCAAGGGGAGTTGACTTCTAGGGGGAGTTTTTACTCCTAAAGACTTGAGTGATATGAGATTATCACTAAGTTAATTGTTGGACCTTAGTATCAAGGGGGAAATTAAGAGTTTCAATGAAAGGTATGAGACTTTCATTAGGAAGAAACTCTTGACCTTGATTCACTCTTTTTGATGTGTGTCAAAAAGGGGGAGAGTAGAAAGAAGAATGGAGAATATCTAGAGAATGTTCAGGGAAGAACATTGGAAAACCTAAGTTAGGTTATCGGGTTAACCTAACTTGATTATGGGTTTTGTCAAACATCAAAAAGGGGGAGATTGTTGGTGCAACCTTAGGTCAAAGTTGACCTGGTTGACCAGACTCGAGTTGACTTGACTCGAGTTGTGTTTTGATGTTTGACGAGTTATGTTTGACAATGTTTGACGTGAACAAAAAAGTTGTATCTTGATGTTTGACAAGGATACAAGCTTGGGAGATTGTGGGTGCAACCAGTGGTCAAGGTTGACCTGGTTGACCCGAGGTGAGTTGACCAGACATCTGGTGAAAAGTCCAAGCAGGGAGCTTGGCACGGGAAAAGTCCAAGTATGGAGACTTGGCACGGAGAAGTCCAAGTATGGGAACTTGGCAAGTGGAAGTCGGAGAGGGCTCGGTAGCTCGTTCTCCGGACTAGGTAAGAGAGGGCTCGGTAGCTCGTTCTCTGGACCGGATGTGGAAAGTCCTGGTGAGTGAAGCCAGGCAGTGGGAAAGTCCTGGTGAGTGAAGCCAGGCAGTTGTGAAAACCCTAGTGAGTGAAGCTAGGTGAAAGTCCTGGTGAGTGAAGCCAGGCAGTGGGAAAGTCCTGGTGAGTGAAGCCAGGCAGTTGGAAAGTCCTGGTGAGTGAAGCCGGGCAGATTGGAAATCCTGGTGAGTGAAGCCAGGTGAAAACCCTAGTGAGTGAAGCTAGGTGAAAGTCCTGGTGAGTGAAGCCGGGCAAGGGAAAATCCAGATGGATAAAGGGTGATCGGACATCTGGTGTTGAGAAGGTCAAGTAGGTCAAGGGAGTGACCGGATACTTGACACGAAGAGAAAAGTCCAAGTGGATCAAAGGGATTGACCGGACACTTGGTGGGGAGTCTTAGCAGGTCAAGGGAGTGACCGGATGCTAAGCATGATGTACCAAGAGGTCAAGGTTGACCGGATATTGGTTTGGACTTAGTTTGGGCAAAAACCAAGACCTGGATCGGTCTGGTGACAGATCCACTGATACTGTGGTTTCCTGATCGGTCTGGAGACCGATCAGAAAGCGATCAGTGTGCCTCTATGAGTTTACTGATCGGTCTAGGGACCGATCAGCAGGAAGCCTGATCGGTCCCCGGGACCGATCAGGGTACGCACAGAGAGTTGGGCAACTCTCTGTGAAAGCATGCTGATCGGTCCCCACGACCGATCAGATCAGCCCCAGACCGATCAGGGTGATGCCTGATCGGTCTGGCCCTAGCCGTTGAGAGACAACGGCTAGATTCTTCTGCTGTCTTTGGCCTCTGTTCTTCTCGCAAGTGGATGCAGGCTATAAAAGGCTGAGGGCTTCTACAGTGGAGTCTCTCTCTTACTCTTCTTCTTCCTCTCTATTCCTTCTTGCTGCTACTATTTCTCTAGAGCTTTGCTGAGCTCTCGTCTAAGCTTCGCGTGAGCTTTCTTCCGGCTGGGTTCCTGCTGTTGTAGGCGTCGCTTGAAGCTGCTGCTTCATCCAGTCGAAGAGAAGGCAAGTAAGCGAAGGTTTTACAGTTGTATTGTATTTTGCTTCTTGCTGTACTTGTACTCCTTCTTGCTGTTGTAAGTTTTTGTGGTGAGGTTTCTCCACCCATAAGGAGTTTATATTAGCCGATTTTCCGGGGACTCATCCACCGACGGATTGATAGGCTTCGTCCACCTTACGGACACGCCGAGGAGTAGGAGTATCATCTCCGAACCTCGTTACATCTTCGTGTTGAGGTTTGCTTCTCCTTTTTCATTTCTATTTGTTATTTCCGCTGCACTAACCCTAATCATAGGAAGAAACGAAAGAATTTGAGGTCGGCTATTCACAACCCCCTCTCTAGCCGCGTCCATCGATCCTAACAGTCCAAACATGTGAAGGTTAAGCAGGCAAGTCCCATCGAGCCCTGACCATGGACCCCACTTTTCTGCTCTTATCATCTGATAGCAACGCATAACACAAGAGATTGCTACAGTCTTAAACCGAAGCCCCGCCGAGCGGCTTCACCGAGATTCCACCGCTTATTCCCCTCTCCTGATGAACATCATCACCACCAATCGAGTGGACGATGTGAAGAGAGGACGCTAGCAATCGAAGAGCACCGACAACAGCATTAGCGCGGAGATTATCAAAGGTCTGCCAGGGCATCAGTTGAGAGATCACGTCCGTCAGCACGGGAAGAGGAGAATTGGAACAATGTCACTCGGGGCACTAGAGGTATGATAGCAGGAGGCTCGACTAATGGCAACTCCAAAAGAGTCAGAAAGTCACACCCCCGACGTCTGGAAATCCACACTGTCGGGTGTAGCAAAGAAAAAGCAGAATGACCAGAGATCATTTCGGTCCTTAAGACTTAGTGGGAGTAGAGGTCCCTCATGATGACGCCCTAATCATTAAAGCGGTAATTGTTAATTACAATATCCATTGCACCTTTGTAGATACAGGTAGCTTGGTGAATATTATTTTAAGAAAATGTTTGATCAACTGTAAATTGATCAGAGCAAACTACAGCCTATAACAACGCCCTTATATGGGTTTACTACTAACGAAGTATTACCGATTGGCTAGGCTCGGTTGGTGATATCCCTTAAAGAGGAGCTTCTCAAGAGGACAAGGACAACGAACTTCATTGTGGCGGATGCCCCATCCGCCTACAATGTCATATTGGGTCGACCGGCGCTGATGAGTTTCGAGCGGTCGTGTCAACATTTTGCCAGAAGATCAAGTTTCTTGTGGATAAGTTGGTCAGCAAAGTCAAGGGAGACCAGCTGGTAGCTAGTTGGTTTTATGTTGAGATGGTCAAGAGTCAAGACTGAATCATGCGCTACTTGGAAAACTCTGTAGCTGGAGGTAAATGCCATTCTAGCAGAATCTTCCACGTTGGTCTACGTTGAAAAGGAAGAAGTCCAAGTGCATCATAGCTGACTAGAAGCCACCACCGTTATAGCAGCTGATCTAGGTACAGAAAAGAAGGTAGAGCTTGTTGCCTGTGTTAGATCAAGACGCGCTAGAGGGGGGGGGGGGGGTGAATAGCGCTCATGGCTATTTGTTACGATTATCGGAAATCTATCGAATTATCAGAGTAATAAGCAGCGGAATAAAACAATCAACCACAGAGACACAGGCTATAAGCTCGATAAGAATTACAAATTACAAATGCAACAACAATTAGAATAACTTTGTACCGATAACTTAAAGAAGAGAAAAACGAAGCTCCGGGTCGTCGGAATGTTGCAGCAGCACTTCGGAATGACTTTGTTAGCAGCACCTTGAAGAAGGAAAGCTCAGAACTTGATTCCATGAGATGCTGGTCGAAACCCCCTTATAAAGGGTGTTCAAGGCGCCTTGAAGGCTGTTCAAGGCGCCTCCATGCTGCCTAGTCTTCCGCGTGGATCAGATCTGAACTGGTCGAACTTCATCCCTTGGAGGTGCCTTATACCCTGCTCAAGGCGCCTTCCAAGGCGCCTTATACTCCCTTCAAGGCGCCTTCGATGAACTTTCGCAGCCAGCTCAGCTTTTGCACCCGAGGCGCCTCCAAGCTCCATGGAGGCGCCTCGGACACTGTTCATCCGAGGCTTTAGGTTGCTCCTTTGCACCTGCAAGATACGTTAGTCCCAAACAATATCCTGCAACACAAAGTTAGCACAATAAACATGATAAATGAAGTATAGACAGTCTCCGGACTGTCCGAGTCTGACTTCGGGTTTCCGACCGGAAACCCTAGGTCGACCCGACGCCTACTGTTCCCTCTACGGGGAACGCGTCCTCACCTACTCCACTCGGAGATTTACTGTTGCAGTGAGATCCTCGACTGAACTTTTGCTCAGCACTCGACGCTTCCGGACTTTCTGCTGGACATCCGCTTCCCGGCTAGTCCAGTCTTTCACCTGGTTCGCGACACCAGGACTTTCCACCTAGGGTTACCACCCCCTAGGACTTTTGCCTGAAGCCATCGACCTGCCAAGACTTTCCGCATAGGGTTACCACCCCCTATGACCTAGGGTTACCACCCCCTAGGGTTTTCCCTTTGCCTAACCGCAGCTAGGACTTTTCTCCACCTAGGGTTACCACCCCCTAGGACCTAGGGTTACCATCCCCTAGGGTTTTCACCTGCCTAACCGCAGTTAGGACTTTCCTGAAATACTCATTCAACATGTTAGATAACAGAGAATCTTAACTTTGAATCCCTTTGCCATTATCAAAACTTAGGTTCGATCGTCGGATGCTTCCTGCACCAACAATCTCCCCATTTTTGATTATGACAACAAAAATTCAAAGTTAAGAAAATAATGCCATTAAAAGATAAGCATGAAAATACAAGCATAATTATAGTTAAGTGCAGAGCTAAATTAAGTGCAGAGCTCCCCCTTTATATAAAGACTCCCCCTTAATAAAAGCTCACTTTTTAAAATTTGAATTTCTTTTAATTTTCTTCTACTCTCCCCCTTTGCCATATATCAAAAATCAGTTGAAAGCAAGTTGTAAGATGTTAAGAAAACAATCTTTTTGAGAGAAGGTAGAAGAAGGCTTGTGAAACTTAGTTAAACGAAAAAAAATTTCACCTAAGTTTAAAAGGCTAATATATGGATGATTTCGAATGATACCTTGAGACTTGGTTGTTTTTAGAAAGACATACCTAACTAAAGTTAGAAAAACTTAGCTAGATTTTTTTTTTTTTTTAAATTTTGGAGCCAAATTGTTTGTAAAGAAATTTGAAGTCTCAATTTACTTAGCAAAAGTCTTTTGAAAGCCATGAGTTAAATTTTGCAAGTAAAGAAATATGCTTTTTAATACTTTTTAACTTAGAAAAGTATTTTAGCATTTAGAGTTAAAATTTATAAGGTGAAGTTTGAGAAAGTTTAAAGGTTGCTATATGAGTCACTTTAGCTAAGCCTTTTGCAAACAATGAATTTTGAGAATGTAGGTTCAGTTTAAAAGGTACTTAGCGTTAAAACTTAATTTTGAAAAGATAGGAGTAAGAATTTGTTATTTTATATATATATATATATATATATATATTTTGGATAAAGAGAGAGTGACTAAATGTTTAATTTAGGTTATTTATTTTAGTTGGTCTTTAAGTCCAAGCATGAGGTTAAATAGATTTTAAGTTATCCAGATTGTTTTGTTCAGGTATCAGAGCCCTAAAGTATGAGCATGCTCAAGCTTCAAATCTCCATTTCCTTCAGGGCTAATTCCATATTCTTGTAAGTCTCGTAAATTTAGGGGAGCAAGATTTTCAAGTATTTTTCAAAGGATTTTGAAATTAGTTTTCCAAAGATTTTTCAAAGATTTTTAAATAGGCTTTTCAATTATTTTTCTAAGGATTTTGAAACTAGTTTTTTAAATATTTTTCAAAGGATTTGAAAAAGTTTTTCAAAGGATTTTGAAACTAGTTTTTCAAATATTTTTCAAAGGATTTTGAAACTAGTTTTTCAAGTATTTCTCAAAAGATTTTGAATAAGTTTTTCAAGTATTTTTCAGAGATTAAGTTTTTGAAATAATTTTGAAATTTTGAAAAGATTTTGAAATAATTTTGAAATTTAGTTTTGTAAAGATTTTGAAATAATTTTGAAATTAATTTGTGAAAAGATTTTTAAATAATTTTGAAATTAATTTTGAAAAGATTTTTAAATAATTTTGAAATTAATTTTGAAAAGATTTTTAAATAATTTTGAAATTAATTTTTAAATAATTTTGAAAGTGAATTTTGAAAGAATTTTAAATAATTTTGAAATTGATTTTGAAAAGATTTTTAAATAATTTTGAAATTGATTTTGAAAATATTTTTAAATAATTTTGAAATTGATTTTGAAAAGATTTTTAAATAATTTTGAAATTAATTTTTAAATAATTTTGAAAGTGAATTTTGAAAAATTTTTAAATAATTTTGAAATTGATTTTGAAAAGATTTTTAAATAATTTTGAAATTGATTTTGAAAAGATTTTTAAATAATTTTGAAATTAATTTTTAAATAATTTTGAAAGTGAATTTTGAAAGAATTTTAAATAATTTTGAAATTTATTTTGAAAAGATTTTTAGATAATTTCGAAATTGATTTTGAAAAGATTTTTAAATAATTTCGAAATTGAATTTGAAAAGATTTTTAAATAATTTTGAAAAGATTTTTAAATAATTTTGAAATTGATTTTGAAAAGATTTTTAAATAATTTTGAAATTAATTTTAAAATAATTTTGAAAGTGAATTTTGAAAGAATTTTGAAAAGTTTTTTAAATAATTTTGAATTTAATTAATTATCAGTTTGAGTTTAATTACTTAGTCATCTCACTCGATCTAAATTTTCAATCAGGGAATCTTATAATTGTTGTGAGATGAATTGAGGTTTAATTTAAGGGTTTGGTTTTACTTTGTGTTAGATTTAGGTTTAGCTTTGAGTTCAACAAGTAAGCATTCTTTGGATAAACTTCTGGGCTATGGTGAGTCACAAGGAACTCATTAAAGTAACCATGCCTTCGAGGTTTTCCAAATAGTCCTACCCATTGAACTTAATACTAAACCTTGGTCTAACTAGTTAGGATCCATTTAAGGGTAGCTTCGGTCAGTTCCACTTGGCCAAATGCACCAGGTCGAAGTCATATCTTCCTAGACATGCGATGCCCAAGCTTCCCTAACGTACTATCATCCAAAAATTTCACCAGTACTGTGGATCAAGTTAAACCTAGCCCGTTTTAATCTAACCTTAATTACCCTATCGGGTAATATACTCTTGTTTTACCCATTTCGGGTAGATTAAGTTCAGTTACCCTGTCGGGTAGTTCAGTGGGGGGTGGCAGCTATTCTGGATCCTCCATATATGATTTAATTTCAAATTTTTAATTTGATTTTGATTTTTGAATTTTGAATTTTGAATTTATAATTTAATTTCAAATTTTTAATTTGATTTTGATTTTTGAATTTTGAATTTTGAATTTAGTTTCAAATTTAATTTGAATATTAATTTGAATTATCTTCTTAATATTATTTTTCTATTAGCTCCCCCTGGATCATAGCCTCGATATGTTCTATCAAGGTAATAGATTTGATCCTTGGGAACCCAATAGTGACCAGTTCCAACTTGATTAACCAAGTTGGATTTTGGCACCCATGCTTGGACAAATTTTCTATTATTTCTATTAACTAGCGATAAATATGATTTGTATTTTATTTTAGTTTTAAATCCAAGTCCAGTTTTGTTGTAAACGGCTCGCTGTTTTCCAAGAATCAGATCCAGATTCTTAGAGCCCAAGGTGAACCGTTCCAACATGTCCTTGAGTTCTTTAATTTGAGCTTTCAAATTGAAATTTTCTTCCTCAAGTTGTTGGACTTGAGTTGAACTTTCAATTTGAACTGACTCAGTTAAAGAGCTCGAGTCAGTCGCTTCCTTAAGGGTTGTTACCTCCTTTTGGAGCGACTTAACCCGGACGTTAGATTTAGCCAACTTTTTTAGCAAGTAAGGGACTATATTTTTTAAATCGTCTAATTGAGTTTCGGCGAGTAAGGCACTTACAGTGGGGTTAGGTCCTTCGGAAACGAATGCGGATTCGTGGCTTCGCTCGGACTCTGTTTCTGACTCGCTCGCCGTTTCGGATTCGAACTCAGACTCGGTGTCGATAATGTTCGCTAGTACTGGTAGAGCGAGAAGGCTCGTTTGCTCTTCTTCGTCCGATTCGGATTCATCTGATGACTCGGACCATGTTGCCTTCAGTGCTTTCTTCGTCTTGCTTGTTCCTGCAAATAACGCAACACCTTCCTCGGCCGGAATAGTATTAGTGTTAGGATCGTTTGTACTCGGCTAGAGAGGGGGGTGTGAATAGCCGCCCCAAATTCTCGCGTTCTTCCTACAGTTAGGGTTAGTCGCAGCGGAAATACAAGGAAGAAACTAAGGAGAAGAAAAACAAACCGATGTAACGAGGTTCGGAGATGAACTCCTACTCCTCGGCGTGTCCGTAAGGTGGACGAAGCCTACCAATCCGTCGGTGGATGAGTCCCCGGAGAACCGGCTAAATATGAGCTCCTTATGGGTGGAGAAACCTCGCCACAACTACTTCTTGCAACAGCAAGATAAGGAGTACAAATACAAGAGAAGCAAGAAGTAAATACACAGCAAATGTAAGCAACCCTTGCCTTCTTGTCGACTGTTGAAGAAGCAACAGCTTCTCAGACGCCAACCACAGCAGCAGCTCAGTCGGAGTCCCAGCCGAAGGAAGAAGCTCACGCGAAGCTCACGCGAAGCTTGTGAAGAAGAGCTCAACAAAGCTCAAGCACCAGAACAGCAGCTCTGTAGCAGAAGAGAAGAGAAAGAAGCTATTGCACAGAAGATGCCCTCGTCTCCTTTATACCTGCGAAGAAGAAACAGCGAAAGAAAAAAAAAAACTAGCCGTTGCGTTGCAACGGCTAGAACCCTGATCGGTCTGTGGACTTTCCACCTGCCTAACATCCCAGTTAGGACTTTCCCTCGTGCCAAGCTCCCTGCTTGGACTTCTCCGTGCCAAGTCTCCATACTTGGACTTTTCCAGTGCCAAGTCTCCATACTTGGACTTTTCCCGTGCCAAGTCTCCACACTTGGACTTTTCGCGTGCCAAGCTCCCTGCTTGGACTTTTCCAGTGCCAAGTTCCCTGCTTGGACTTTTTCCGTTGCCAAGTCTCCATACTTGGACTCTTTCCCGAATCAGGTCAACCAGGTCAACCTTGACCTACGGTTGCACCAATAATCTCCCAAACATCTATTCTTGTCCCATATCAAGAATACAACTCTTCCACGAGTGTCAAACATCAAAATGCAACTCAACTAGGTCAACCTTGACCTAAGGTTGCACCAACAATCTTCCTAAGTCAAACATCAAAATACAACTCGAGTCAGGTCAACTCGAGTCAGGTCAACCAGGTCAACCTTGACCTAAGGTTGCACCAACAATCTCCCCCTTTTTGATGTTTGACAAAACCATAATCAAGTTAGGTTAATCCGATAACCTAACTTAGGTTTCCCAATGTTCTTCAATGTTCTTCCTTGAACATTATCTAGAACATTTTCCCATTCTCCAACACTCTCCCCTTTTTTGACACACATCAAAAAGAGAGAATCAAGGTCAAGAGTTTCCTCCTAATGAAAGTCCCATACCTTTCATTGAAACTCTTAATTTCCCCCTTGATACTAAACTCAACAATCAACTTAGTGACAATCCTATGTCACTAATCCTCAAAAGTCTTAAGGAGTAAAAACTCCCCCTAAGAGTCAACTCCCCTTGACAATTAGGTTAAAACTCCCCCTAAAGGTCAACTCCCCCTTGACCATTGCACCAACAATGTCTTGGAGAGTTTCAAACCTTTAGAAACCCGAAACTCAGCTCCCAAAAACTGAAATTTCAGACACCTGCTGAAAATCAGAAACTAGCACGCACTGATCGGTCCTAAGACCGATCAAAACCCCCTGGATCAGTCCCCAGACCGATCCATGCTTCATTGATCGCACTGGATCGTCACTGATCGGTCACCAGACCGATCAGGCCTTCACCAGATCGCACCAAGCTCTCTGGATCTTACTGGATCGGTCTGCAGACCGATCCATGCTTCACTGGATCGGTCCGCAGACCGATCAGGACTTCCCTGGATCGGTCCCCAGACCGATCCAGACTCTGACAGGAGATTTCTGAAATTTCCTTCCCGAAATTCAGAAACTCCTAGAAAATTCCAGAAAATTCGAAAAATTGTGAAATTTTGAGGATACATTCCTCATAACATATACTATCATGGAAAAATAGTTTTCTATGAAAATAACTTCCATTTTTCAATCTTGATACAAAGTTCAAAAACTTTGAAATAGTTCAAGTTTAACTCAACTTTGTATCACAATGTTCAATGATGAATGCAATCACTAAGATGGCTTCATCAAGGTTTTCCAAATCAATTTCAAAATGATTTTAAACCTTTTAATTTAGGACCATAATCTTAGGGCTAAATGTACATGACTTGTACACAAGCTTTCCCTATGATCCTCCATTTCTTGAATTAGGCTCATCTAGGTACAAGAACTATGCACCTTGATCCTAATTCATGATCCTAATATCTCACACACATCTAAAGTGTATCAAACACATCCATGGCAATTTTGATGTGAGATATGGGTTTAGGTATCTTAGACTAAGGTCTCATGCATTTTCTAAACACAAATTTGATCTCAATATCAAAATGTGTTTTTCATCCTTAAATCAATTCAATTGATTATTAATGCAAGAGATGATGACATGACATAAAATGGTATCATAAATGAAAACATGTGCCAATGTCATGATGTCATGGCATAAAGTTTGAAACTTAAATAAACATGACATAAAAACTAGCCTAAGCATTATCATGACATTTCAAATGATAATAAAACTAAACATGATGTCATGACATGTGAGGGCAAACAATCATGGCAAGATTTAGCATAAATAAATATACCTAGATTACCTATCTAAGTATCCTTAACCACTTGGCTAACTTCAAATTTAATCCTAGATTGCCCCAAAATGCCAAAATCCTAATTTTGACACTTCTTGAACTCTAGATTAATTCATGCCACTTAAAGATCAAATTTATCCTCAAAACTTGGCATGTTTCATTTTTCCTCGAGAGTTCTCTAGATTTTCCCAAATTGTGCCAATTGAGATTAAAAATGAAATTTCCAATCTTTAGGCACATTTAACTCTTCAAAGGAGTAAATGATAATTCCATTTCATTTTCAAAAGTTCTCAAAACCTTGAAAATGCTCCTTGAGTGTCAATTTCCTCAAAGTTGGGTTAACTACCCTTCTAATCGGAGTTGACACTCTCTAACCCATCTATGGGGTAGAGAAGATGCTCCTAGGAACCCAATACCTATTAGAGCTCATTGGTTTCACTAAATATTCACTAGGGATAACTTCCCTAGCAACCCTCCTAATGCCCCTCTTATGCTTTAAAGCCTTGATCATTTGGGTCTCATCAAGGTCAACTATAGGGGTGACTCCCCTTGTGACCTTGATAATGGTCTTCCTAGCCCTAGGTTTTGTTCCATAATCGAATGAAACATTATGATAAGTGGGCTTGACCAATTGGGACTTAGGTTTGTGACCCAAACCTTTCTTGTCCTTGGACTTGGGTTTTTGACCCCTAAACCCTAGAGTCAAATCCTTAAGAGCCTTTTCTAGAGAGTCAAGTCTTGACCTCAAGACTTGATTTTCTTTCTCTAATACCTCAAGTTTTGATTTATCATTTTTCTTTGAGGTATTCCTAGGCATGTGTCTAGATGATTTGGGATTTCTATCTAGATTTTCCTTAGCCTTAGATAAGTTAATTCTAGGGTTAGCATTTCTAGAATTGTTCTTATCTAGGCTAACATGCTTGGCTCCTAAGCACATGTATCGATTTCTAGTGTTAACATGCTTATCATTATTGACAATGGCAATAAGACTACTAGCATGCATCCTACTAGAATTGCAAGAATGAGCTTTAAATGTTACCTTAGGGTTTGCCTTAGCTCCCCTTTACATGTGTTTGGCCTCTTGTCCTTGTGAGGTTGCCTCCCCCTTGGACATTGACTCCTATAGTGTCCCCGTTGCTTGCATTGGAAGCACACCACGTGCTTCTTGCTCTTGCATGTCGGGACTCCGGCTTCCTTGACCTTTGGTGCCGGTGGAGTCTTTCTAACCCTCTTTGGACACTTACTCTTGTAGTGCCCAAACTTCCTACACTCAAAACACATTATGTGTAATTTGCTTGAAATCACAGTGTTTGAGTTACCTAGGGTTGTGGATGTAGATGAGCTTTCTTCTTTATCCCTTCCGGAGGTAGATGCCTCTTCTTGCTCCGATCTTGAACAAGAGCTCTCCTCCTCTTCTTCCTTGGATATTGAGTAGCCCTCAACTCCCAATTCGCTTCCTCCATGATGTGAGCTACTTGGCTCACTAGGCTCCTCTTCATGGAATTTTGCCAAATTGTTCCACAATTCCTTGGCATTGTTGTACCTATCTATCTTGCAAAAAACATTATTAGGTAAAGCAAATTCAATAATTTTTGTTACCTCGTCATTGATTTCGGATTGTCGGATTTGCTCTTTCGTCCACTCCTTCTTCTTGATAGGTTTTCCTTCCTCATCCATCGGAGGGGAAAACCCTTCTTGTACACAAAACCAATTTAACATATTAGTCCTAAGAAAATACATCATCTATCCTTCCAATATGTGAAGTTGTCGTGAGACTCGTAGAAGGGTTGAATCGTGACATCTTCTCCATAGAGATCCATCTCTAGCCCGTGCTCCCCCGGGTGTTGATCCGTCGAAGAGCAACCTGGCTCTGATACCACTTGTTAGGATCGTTTGTACTCGGCTAGAGAGGGGGGTGTGAATAGCCGCCCCAAATTCTCGCGTTCTTCCTACAGTCAGGGTTAGTCGCAGCGGAAATACAAGGAAGAAACTAAGGAGAAGAAAAACAAACCGATGTAACGAGGTTCGGAGATGAACTCCTACTCCTCGGCGTGTCCGTAAGGTGGACGAAGCCTACCAATCCGTCGGTGGATGAGTCCCCGGAGAACCGGCTAAATATGAGCTCCTTATGGGTGGAGAAACCTCGCCACAACTACTTCTTGCAACAGCAAGATAAGGAGTACAAATACAAGAGAAGCAAGAAGTAAATACACAGCAAATGTAAGCAACCCTTGCCTTCTTGTCGACTGTTGAAGAAGCAACAGCTTCTCAGACGCCAACCACAGCAGCAGCTCAGTCGGAGTCCCAGCCGAAGGAAGAAGCTCACGCGAAGCTTGCGAAGAAGACAAAGAGCAATCCAGAAATCTAGCCGTTGAGAGAAAGGCTAAGGCTGGACCGATCAGGCTCCATCCTAATCGGTCCAGGAAGTACCTGATCGGTCCACAGACCGATCAGGCATCGGTCTTGAACCCTGATCGATCTGTGGACCGATCAGGCCCTACGATCTCCAACTCTCCGAGAGTGGTTCCAAAACCTGATCGGTCTGTGGATCGATCAGGCCCTAGGCTGATCGGTCCCCGAATCGATCCCAACTCTCACAGAGATTCCTTGCAGAGCCCTGATCGGTCTGTGGACCGATCAGGCCATGGCCTTCCTGTTCCTTCTCCCAATCGGTTTGGTTACTGATCGGTCACCAGACCGATCAGATGACCCATCGATTACTGATCGGTCACCGGACCGATCAGATAACTAGTGACTTGGTTTTGCCCAAACCAAGTCCCAAGCCTTCCAAACCAACATTTGGTTAACCTCGACTGTTGGTACTTCATTCTAGCATCCGGTCACTCCCTACCTGCTAGAATTTCCCGCCAAGTGTCCGGTCAATCCTTTGACCTACTTGGACTTTCCTCAACACCGATGTCCGATCATCCCCGATCCATCTGGATTTTCCTGCCTGGCTTTACTCACCCGGACTTTCACCGGCTTCTCACCAGGATTTCCACACCGCCTAACATCCCAGTTAGGACTTTCTCACCGCCGCTTCACTCACTGAACTTTTCAACGCCTAACATCCAGTTAGGACTTTCCCACCGCTCGGCTTCACTCACGGGACTTTCCACACCGCCTAACATCCCAGTTAGGACTTTCCCACCGCCACTCACCAGGACTTTC
Organism: Zingiber officinale; assembly: GCF_018446385.1. Classification (NCBI taxonomy): domain Eukaryota; kingdom Viridiplantae; phylum Streptophyta; class Magnoliopsida; order Zingiberales; family Zingiberaceae; genus Zingiber; species Zingiber officinale. Next base: position 99,669,765 of record NC_055989.1, on the reverse strand, counting down.
CACCGCCTAACATCCAGTTAGGACTTTCCCTCGTGCCAAGCTCCCCGCTTGGACTTCTCCTGCAAGTCTCCATACTTGGACTTTTCCAGTGTCAAGTCTCTATACTTGGACTTTTCCCGTGCCAAGTCTCCACACTTGGACTTTTCGCGTGCCAAGCTCCCTGCTTGGACTTTTCCAGTGCCAAGTTCCCTGCTTGGACTTTTTCCGTTGCCAAGTCTCCATACTTGGACTCTTTCCCGAATCAGGTCAACCAGGTCAACCTTGACCTACGGTTGCACCAATAATCTCCCAAATATCTATTCTTGTCCCATATCAAGAATACAACTCTTCCACGAGTGTCAAACATCAAAATGCAACTCAACTAGGTCAACCTTGACCTAAGGTTGCACCAACAATCTTCCTAAGTCAAACATCAAAATACAACTCGAGTCAGGTCAACCAGGTCAACCTTGACCTAAGGTTGCACCAACAATTAGTCTGCTCAAATAATTTATTTATTAAAACATGCTTACCTATTTTCGTATTAGGAATACCTTCGTGTAGGTCAATCAGATTCTCCCACAGCTCCTTGGCACTTGAGAATGGGCCGGCGCGATTCAGCTCCTTATTCGTTAAACCACACTGAAGTGTATACGTTGCTCTTGCGTTTGCTTCTACCTTTTTGATAAGGTTCGCGTCCCAGTTCTCGTACGGTAGTGGCTTGCCGGTGCCGTCAGTTGGCAGTTGAAGCCCGGTTTTGACGATCATCCAGACTTCAAAGTGAGTCTGAAGATACGCCTCCATCCGACCCTTCCAATCTCCGAAATCATCTCCGGAGAAGAGCGGTGGGCGAGCAGTGTTGTAGCCTTCTTGATGGGCCATTTTAGAAAGACAATCTCGCAAAATAAACACAATAAAACTTGTTCCAAGACTTAGTCTTGGATTAGTAGTGCGGGAGAGAAATAAAGATAGTAATTCAGGAATTTCAAAAAAATAATAAAATATTATTAAAATAATATTAAAAAAATATTACCACAAATTTTTGAAAATGCAATATTTCGCTAATTCCAACCAATGGTGAAACGATGAAAATTAATTTTTCAAAAACAGTTTTGGAGTGAAAAAAACGAAAGGCGTAAGGTTATATTTTTAACCTATATAAACGACAAAGCCACGAAAAAAAAAATGTTTGAATGGTGGTTGCACCAGTTCAAAGCGACCCCGCTCTGATACCAATTGTTGGATTGAGACGCACTAGAGGGGGGGTGAATAGCGCTCGTGGCTATTTGTTACGATTATCGGAAATCTATCGACTTATCAGAGTAATAAGCAGCGGAATAAAACAATCAACCACAGAGACACAGGGATTTACTTCGTTCGGAGCCTAAGGCGACTCCTACTCGAAGGCCCGCGATCCTTGATCGCTTCCGGTGGGCAACAACTATAAGCTCGATAAGAATTACAAATTACAAATGCAACAACAATTAGAATAACTTTGTACCGACAACTTAAAGAAGAGAAAAACGAAGCTCCGGGTCGTCGGAATGTTGCAGCAGCACTTCGGAATGACTTTGTTAGCAGCACCTTGAAGAAGGAAAGCTCAGAACTTGATTCCATGAGATGCTGGTCGAAACCCCCTTATAAAGGGTGTTCAAGGCGCCTTGAAGGCTGTTCAAGGCGCCTCCATGCTGCCTAGTCTTCCGCGTGGATCAGATCTGAACTGGTCGAACTTCATCCCTTGGAGGTGCCTTATACCCTGCTCAAGGCGCCTTCCAAGGCGCCTTATACTCCCTTCAAGGCGCCTTCGATGAACTTTCGCAGCCAGCTCAGCTTTTGCACCCGAGGCGCCTCCAAGCTCCATGGAGGCGCCTCGGACACTGTTTATCCGAGGCTTTAGGTTGCTCCTTTGCACCTGCAAGATACGTTAGTCCCAAACAATATCCTGCAACACAAAGTTAGCACAATAAACATGATAAATGAAGTATAGACAGTCTCCGGACTGTCCGAGTCTGACTTCGGGTTTCCGACCGGAAACCCTAGGTCGACCCGACGCCTACTGTTCCCTCTACGGGGAACGCGTCCTCACCTACTCCACTCAGGAGATTTACCTGTTGCCAGTCGATCCTCCAGATCGATTGGACTTTTGCTCAGCACTCGACGCTTCCGGACTTTCTGCTGGACATCCGCTTCCCGGCTAGTCCAGTCTTTCACCTGGTTCGCGACACCAGGACTTTCCACCTAGGGTTACCACCCCCTAGGACTTTTGCCTGAAGCCATCGACCTGCCAAGACTTTCCGCATAGGGTTACCACCCCCTATGACCTAGGGTTACCACCCCCTAGGGTTTTCCCTTTGCCTAACCGCAGCTAGGACTTTTCTCCACCTAGGGTTACCACCCCCTAGGACCTAGGGTTACCACCCCCTAGGGTTTTCACCTGCCTAACCACAGTTAGGACTTTCCTGAAATACTCATTCAACATGTTAGATAACAGAGAATCTTAACTTTGAATCCCTTTGCCATTATCAAAACTTAGGTTCGATCGTCGGATGCTTCCTGCACCAACAGCCTGTTTGAGGAAAAACCATGATATATTCACATGGGCAACTCATGAGCTCTCGGGCATCTCACTGACCATCGCGCAACATGAGCTGCACATCCGATCGGATGCCAAGTCAGTAAATAAAAGAAAAGAGACTCCAGCTCAGAGTAGAATCAGATAATCTGAACAGAAGTAGAAAAGTTGTTGGAGGCTGGTCATATATACGAAGTGTAATTCCTGTGCTGGCTAGTTAATGTGGTGTTGGTCTCTAAGTCGGGTAATAAGTGGAGGGTCTGCATTGACTTTCGAGACTTGAACAAGGTCTGCCCGAAGGACTACTACCCGTTATCGCGCATTGATCAGATGGTGAACTCAACGGTGAGCTGCGAGCTCATCTGCATGCTGGATGCGTACTAGGGCTACTACTAGGTGCCACTTACCAAAGAAGATCAAGAGAATGTTAGCTTTATCACAACCGATGGGATCTTCTGCGACAATGTAATGACGTTCAAACTGAAGAACGTCAAGGTCACATACCAGAGGCTGATGAACAAGGTGTTCCAAAGAGAAATATGTCGAAATATGGAGGTATACATCGATGACATTTTGATAAAATCCCTCCGAGTCACTGATCTCTGTGCAGATATAGAGAAAACTTGCCCAACATTGAGGAGGTATGGAATCAAGCTCAATCCAACAAGTGTCTGTTCGGAGCGAGGAGCGGACGCTTCCTCGGTTACATTATGACCAAGCGGGGCATTGAAGCAAACCCAAGCAAAGTAAAGATGCTCCAGGACATGCCCCCTCCAAGAAACCTGATCAAACTATTTGATCATAAAAAGATTTAACTTTGAACCTTTACTAATATCAAAACTCAGGTTTGATTATCTAGTATTTCTTGCACCAACAATCTTTTAATTTTATTTTATGACAACCTAGTTCAAAGTTTAAAAAAATATTAAGTTTTATTTAAAAAAACTCTTCGTCAAATTAAACTCTCCCTCCTTAATTTAATATCCCTGAGATTTTGAAAATACTTAAGTTTTTAACTTTTAGTTTTTTCCCTCATTTTCTCACCTTTTGATATACATCAAAAATTTGGAAGAAAAGAAAACAATATCTCGGAAGAGATTGCAAAAAATTTATTTCCAAAAGATAAAGAAACTATGTACACGGAAATAATTTTTGAATGACTATTTAAATTATTAAAATATCATATAATACTTTTTAAAATTTTTAAGTTTTTCGAAAAAATTATAATTAAAAGTAGGATTTTCCAAGTACTTGCAATTTTCAAAATTTATAAATAAACATTCTATCTATTTTTTTTTCAAAAAAAACATTTTGAAATATTTTTAAAATCTAAACAAGACTTTTCAAAAGTATTTTCAGAAATTTTAAAGTTGGACATAAGTTTTTGAAAATGTTTTAAGTTTAGAAAATAGAAATTTTCAAATGAATTTTTGAAAATATTTTTAAGTAGAAAATAGATTTTCAAAAATATATTTTTTGAAAATATTTTTAAGTAGAAAATAAATTTTCAAAAATAATTCTAAAAAAATACATTTTCAAAAAGATTTTTCAACAATAATTTTAAGTAGAAAATACCTTTTAAAAAAGGTTTTCAATAATATTTTTAAGTAGAAAAATATATTTTCAAAAAAATATTTTAAGAATAGAAAATTGAACTTTGAACTTCTAAGTAAGATTTAGATGCTTGGCAAGTGTTGAAATCTAAAGAGATCATAAATTAATAGATGAAGAGTAAATTCTAAGCAAGAGAGGATGTCCTAGAAGCATGGAGGCTTCTTGGTAAGATGAAGTTCTAGAGATGTTAGGAGTCTCTTGACATCATAAGTCTTAGGATATTGAGATTAATCAATACTAAGTATGTATGGAGTCTCGGTGAGTCAAGATTGACTTATACTAGTCAAGATGAGGAAATCCCCGAGACATTGGGTCTTTTGACATGACACGAATTTTAATGTCTAAAATAAAAATGTGTGAAGTAGTAGTAGTCGTCCTCATCTGGTGAGACAGTTGAAACCACAAAGTTGTTAAAGTTCAAGATTATAACCCTCAACAAATATGGATTGACAGTCAACTCAGTATATCAACTAATGGAACAGTCCAATCAATTGAGAATACATAATCATGATGTTGTAGTTTGTATGAATTCAAGGTTTAAGTAGTTGACTAATGTAAATAGAAGTCAAATAATATTGGAGTAGTAGACTAAGCAGTTCAGGTAGGGAAAAAAATGCAACAAATAGAATTTTTTTTGTTCGATTCTATTTCGAGGATATTGGTTACTTGACCAATGTATCAATAGTCGACTGAGATGGTATTATCAGTCAACTGGTGCCCAACCAAGAAACTAGGAAAAATGTGTAGCAAACAATCGAGTTCAAACATCTATAATGAAGCAGTCATTTGGATGTAATAGAACAATTGATTATTCTACATTTTCGAGACTCTTACAGAGGCCTATGTACAGTTGGCTTCATGGAAGGCCTCTATTGAGCAATCGAAAGTCATCAAAGACAAAGCAATGCCAGATTTCAATTGTTGTAAAGTTGTTTATATTGTTTCATTTGTTCTTGCTGATTCTTTGTATACTATTTGTGTTGCTTGTAAGATTAGGATTATTAGACGTTTCTCCGTCTATGAAAGATATTTGAAGAGGAGGAAATATATAAGAATGCTAGGAGTGATTCACTAATGGATCATAGACCATGGATGTAGGGGTTCTTGGGAGAACCATAAACTACATTAAATGACAATGGTTTGCGTGCTTGTGTCTATTACATTTGTGCTTTTATTTACTAATGATGGACACTAATGATTTGTAGAGACCAACACAAAATCAAAATTGAAGAGAAATTATCCACCCTCTAGAGCTGCATCTAATGATCCTACAATCAATTGATGTAGAAGAAAAAGACTCATGGATGAAATGATTCACAATACGAGTTGGTTGACAATGTTGATAAAATTAATGTATTAGTGGGTCAATATGTTGACATGTTGAGTAAGTGGTGGTGTTAGTGGAGTTAGTGGTTAATGTTGTAGTGTTAGTGGAGTTAGTGAGTTTTATTAATATGTGATGTATTAGCTTATAAATAGGATATGTAATGATCAATGAATAGACGTGTGAAAAACTTATTTTTTTATCCTCCTTGTGTCCTCGACTCGTCTATTTTTCTTATCAGCGGTATCAAAGCGAGGTTTTGAAGAGAGTTATGTCTTCCGAAAGTTTTGTACAACCTGTCATTCCTCGATTTGATGGTCACTATGACCATTGGAGCATGCTCATGGAGAAGTTTTTAAGATCTAAAGAATATTGGACGGTCGTGGTTTCTGGAGTAGCAGAATCGATAGAATGTGTTGCGCTAACAGATGCGCAATTGAAAGATCTTAAAGCAAAGAATTATCTCTTCCAAGCTATTGATCGCTCAATCTTGGAAACCATTCTCTGCAAGGATACCGCCAAAGATACCTGAGATTCTATGAAAAAGAAGTACCAAGGTACAACAAGAGCTAAGAGGCAGCAGCTTCAAGCACTTCGTTCGGAGTTCGAAATGCTCCGAATGAAATCAGGAGAATCAGTTTCAGATTATTTTTCAAGAACGATGGCAATCGTCAATAAAATGCGGATCCTTGGCGACAAGACAGAGGATGTTCTTATCGTCGAAAAAATTCTTCGATCTATAACACCAAAATTTAATTTTGTTGTCTGTGCCATTGAAAAAGCAAATGATGTAAGTCTACTTTCGATTGATGAATTACAAAGTTCATTATTAGTACATGAGCAGAAAATCAATCAATGTGAAAAGAGGAGCAAACGTTGAAGGCTTTATCAAAAAATCATTCTACAAATGGTAGAAGTGATAGAGGACGAGGAAGAGGCAGAGGACGAGGAAGAGGAAGAGGAGGTATAAACAACAATGATAATGAGAAGCAACAACAAAATCAACACCAAGAAAGTTATTTTCAAAGAAGGGATAGAGGACGTGGAGGTCATTATTCTACAACTAATAGAACAAGGTCAGCAGACAAGTCTAATGTTGAATGTTACCGATGTCATAGGTATGACCATTATAGATAAGAATGTTATACTAATTTGAAGAAACAAAATGAAGATCAGACGAATTTTGCAAAAGAAGAAGAAGTGTCCCTTTTAATGGTATGTCATGAGAAAGAGAAAACTCAACGAAATATATGGTATTTAGATACAGGCTGCAGCAATCACATGTGTGGAGAAAAGGATACATTTTCAGACTTAGATGAATCCTTTTGCAGTTCTGTCAAATTTGGCGACAACTCTATAATTTCTGTTATGGGAAAAGGAAAGGTAACCATACAAGCAAAAGGAGATTCTACCCATATTATCTCTAATGTTCTTTTTGTACCAGATTTAAAGACTAATTTGCTTAGTGTCGGTCAATTACAAGAAAAAAGGATATGAAATTGCTATTAAAGAAGGAGTTTGTCGGATTCGAGATGCAAAGTTGGGCTTAATTGCGCAAGTTAATATGACAGCAAATCGTATGTTTCCGCTTTATCTTCATACTACACCACATTCATGTTTTTCAGCAAAATTTGATGATGAGGCATGGTTATGGCACTTTTTCTATGGGCATCTAAATTTTAGTGGATTGAAAACACTAAAACAGAAGAATATGGTGATCGGTCTTCCTTAAATTACATCTCCTTCTCAAGTTTGTGAAGAATGTGTTATTAGCAAACAACACCGTAATCAATTCCCATAAGGAAAATCTTGGAGAGCAAAGGCGGCATTGGAGCTTATTCATTCAGATATTTGCGGACCAATAACACCGCATTCTAATGGAGGTAAAAGATATATAATTACCTTTATTGATGATTATAGCCGCAAAATATGGATTTATTTGTTGCAAGAAAAATCTGAAGCCTTTACAGCTTTCAAAAATTACAAAGTACTTGTCGAGAAAGAAATTGGCAACTCTATTAAAGTTCTGCATACAGATCGTGGTGGAGAATATAACTCACATGAATTTGCAAATTTTTATGAGAATCATGGAATCAAGAGACAACTTACAACAGCTTACACACCTCAACAGAATGGTGTATGCGAGAGGAAGAACCGCACTATTATGAATATGGTGCGAAGCCTTCTGACGACAAGTGGTATTCCTAAAAGTTTTTGGCCAGAAGCAGTTAATTGGAGCATCCATATATTGAATAGAAGTCCTGCATTATCTGTTCAAAACATGATACCGGAGGAAGCTTGGAGTGGAAAAAAATCAACTGTTGATCATTTTCAGATTTTCGGGTGTATCGCTTATGCTCATATTCCAGATGAAAGGAGAAAGAAGCTAGACAACAAAGGTGAAAAATGCATTTTTCTTGGTATGAGTAATACATCAAAAGCTTACAGATTATATAATCTCTACACTAAGAAAATCATTATAAGTCGTGATATTATTTTTGATGAAAAGAACACTTGGCCATGGAATCAAAATGGCGTTAAAAAAAGTATCCCTGTTGATTTTGATGATGATGAGAAAGCACAACAACCTATGGAGGATGAGCAACATGAGGAAGTCTCTCAAAATATTCCTATAGCAGATCAAAGTTCGGTTGAAGCAAAATCACAAAGGCCACAACGTGTTCGAAGAAGACCAACATGGATGTCTGATTATGAGGTGACTGAAATTGATCAAGGTGATGATCCTCTTACACATTTTACTTTGTTTTCAGATTGTGACCCCACTACTTTGAAGTGGCTATTAAAGAATTAAAATGGAGAAAAGCTATGGATGATGAAATTATAGCAATTGAAAAAAATAATACATGGGAGTTATGTGATCTTCCTAAAGGGCAAAAGACTATTGGTGTAAAGTGGGTTTACAAGACAAAGCTAAATGAACATGGTGAGATTGACAAGTACAAAGCACGCTTGGTGGTGAAGGGCTATAAACAAGAGTTTGGTGTTGACTATAAAGAAGTTTTTGCTCCTGTAGCAAGACATGATACAATCAGACTGGTGATAGCGACGGTGGCACAAAATTCATGGCCTATCTTTCAATTGGATGTAAAATCAGCATTCCTCCATGGAGATTTGAAAGAAGAGGTATTTATTGATCAACCTCCTGGTTATGTGAAATTTGGTAATGAGCATAAAGTTTATAGATTAAAGAAAGCTCTATATGGATTAAAACAAACCCCACGGGCTTGGTATAATCGTATAGAAACTTATTTTTTAAATGAAGGCTTTCAAAAATGCTCTTATGAACATACTCTTTTTATTAAAATTGATGATAGAGGAAAAATATTGATAGTTTGTTTATATGTAGATGACTTAATCTATACTGGAAATAGTGCATCTATATTTGGAAAAAAAATCTATGATGAAAGAATTTGAAATGTCTGATCTTGGTATGATGCATTATTTCCTTGGTATTGAATTGGTGCAAGCTTCTGTTGGAATTTTTATCTCTCAAAGAAGATATATGCAAGAAATTTTGGATATGTTTCAAATGAAAGATTGCAATCCTGTAAATACTTCTTCTGAGTTTGGAGTGAAGTTACATAAAGATATTGGAGGAAAGAAGATTGATGCCGCACTTTACAAACAGATAGTGGGGAGTTTAATGAATTTGACAGCGACGAGACCTGATATTATGCATGTTGTAAGTATGATTAGTAGATACATGGATTGTGCTACAAAAATGCATCTCTTAGCTGCAAAAAGAATTTTTCGGTACTTGCAAGGTACTAAAGAGTATGAGTTATTTTATAAAAAGGGAGAAAAGTCAGATTTATTTGATTTTACAGATAGTGATTATGCAGGAGATCTAGATGATCGAAAAAGTACATCTGGGTACATTTTCATATTGGGTACAGGAGCTATTTCATGGTCTTCGAAAAAATAATCAATCGTTACATTATCATCCACGGAAGCTGAGTTTGTTGCTGCAACATCTTGTGTTTGTTAAGCTATTTGGCTAAAGAGGATTCTTACAGAATTATATTTCAAAGAGGATGAACCTATTCAGATCTATTGTGACAACAGTTCGACAATAAAACTTTCTAAAAATCCAGTGCTATATGGTCGAAGTAAACACATAGATATGAGGTATCATTTCCTGAGAAATCTAACAAATGATAAAGTCATTAATCTTGTTTACTATAGAAGCAAGGATCAAATTGTTGATATACTAACCAAACCTCTCAAATTTACGACGTTTCAAAAGCTCAGAAAGCTACTTGGTGTTTCTATATTGAGTTTAAAAGTTTGACTATTTTTAAACTGATTATTACATTTGAAATATCAGTTTAAGGGAGAGATTGTTGATAAAGTTAATGTGTTAGTGGGTCAATATGTTGACATGTTGAGTTAGTGATGGTGTTAGTGGAGTTAGTGGTTAATGTTGTAGTGTTAGTAGAGTTAGTGGGTTATATTAATATGTGATGTATTAGCCTATAAATAGGATATATAATGATCAATGAATAGACGTGTGAAAAACTTATTTTTTATCTTTCTTGTGTCCTCGACTTCTCTATTTTTCTTATCAGACAAGACAACAATCAATTAAGGGTTTATACGTACTGATTTTTAGAACAACAAACATCCTATAAACGGATGATAGCTTGAAGATTTTGGTAGAGATTTTCAAAAGCTTTTGAATGTTGTTTGAAGAACTTCGTCTAGCTTCCAAAAGGCAAGAAAGAAAAAACGAAGTAAACAAGCAACAAGAAAAAATTTTCATTTGTATAATTTTTCATTATTTGTATTTCATTTGTATTCTTCTGGATTTGTTGTTGCTATGACAAGGGGCATTGTAAGAGATTCCTTTACCTCTAAGGATATATTTAATTTAAGTTATCATGTATAACCTTCGTTATGTGATTACAGTAATCACATAATCAAGATTATGGGGAATAAAATATAACTAAATATTTTTTGGTTCAATATAGGTAATGCAACAAAAATTTATTTGTTTGAAAGTTTTAATGAATAACCTAATTTAATATTTTACTATATTACCCTCAATTACAAAATCAACTATACATAATAATAATAATAATAATAATAATAATAATATTATTATTATTATTATTATTATTATTTAAACTCTACGTTTTTTTTACTTTTTCTTTTTCATGTTTTTCTTTATTTTTATATATATTTTTTATTTTGTTTGTCTTTTTTATGTTTTTTTTATTTTTTTTCCATTTTTTTATTTTTAAAGTTTTTCCTTTTTTTATTTTTTTTATTTTAAAGTTTTTTTTATTTTTTTAATTTTTATTTTTTTTTACATTTTTCTATTTTTTCTTTTTTTAATGTTTTTTAACCTTTTTTATTATTTTTTACTTTTTTTAAAAAAAATTTACGTTTTTTCTATTTTTCCTATTTTTTATTTATGGGTTTCTCATTTTTTAAATTTTTTCTATTTTTTTAAATTTTTTAGTTTTTACAATCTTTATTATTTTTTTTTGGTTTTTTATTTTTATTTTTTTACTTTTTTAAAAAAATTAATTTTATTTTTAATATTTTTCATTTTTTTTGTTTACGTTTTTCTTTTTTGTCACATTTTTCTCTTATCCGAGGGTATTTTGGGTAAAAAAAATTTGTTAACCCGGAATCAAGAAAAATCTTAATTTTCTAAGGTTTTCGATTCCTGGTTATATGCTCTTTTTACTGACATGTCGAGTATGGAATATTATCGGAAATCATTGATTACCTAAACTAAATAGGATTTTTGTTAATAACTTTGGATGAATAATTAAAAGTATCAAGAATAACTCTCAACTAAATGCACCCTAAAAAGTTTTCAATAAAGAGGAAATATAAAGATGACGGGAGAAGTGATCCATCAATGATCTTAATTAGTTATGGAGTATCTATTGAAGATGATTGAACCATCAAACAAATGTGTTATGTATGTTTGTAGATTGTGTTTTTCTGTAGGATAGAACTCGAATCAAACAGAGTAATCCATCAGAATAAGAAATAACAAGTAATGACTTGAGCATGCACTTTTTGAACAGAAGATAACACGCATGCAACCTTAACAAACTAGTCAGTAATTCAATCAATTAGAGCACGCAAACTTACTTAGACCTGATCCCTAGATATATGCAAAGACTTAGCAGCAATATAGATGCACAAATAAAAAATATGATTCTTATTTATAATTTCTCTTTTCCAAAAAGCTGAAGAAACCTTATAAAAAAGAATCTAAAAACCATAAACACAAAACACAAAAATACGGCAACAAGATGAATCAGAAAATGGTTACACAAGAGTTATCGATTGAAATGTGAGCACAGAGTTGCAGCGTGTCATTGTAGAGAAGAAGCATGAGGAGCACAGAGAGCACAATCATAGCAGTAGCAAGATCAAGAGTTCTGTTTGAAAGCTTTGCCTTGAGGTCATTTATATATATGATGTGGCACTATCCGGTCGATTGGAACCTCCCTGGTTGCCTGGAAGTTGTTGACGTAGCTGCAACTTTTCTCTGATTGACTAGAAGCCCTCCAATAATTGCCTAGAGCTCGATCAAATCTGATCTTGATCGTCTCACCCGGATCGTTGTGATTGGAAGCATATCTGGTCGCTTGTAAATTACAGTAGCCCCACCATTTGTTTTGGTCACGTAGAATATCCCAATTACATCAATCGAGAGTTATCTCCATCCGGTCACTCGGAATTCCTTTCGGTCATCTGAAACTATCGAGTTTTGCTTCCTTGCATTTATTATACGTAATAAGTATGATATAAAATTTTAAATTATTTGCATTTACCTTCAGCTCCTAACTGACCCATCTAGTGTGAGTTGTCAAGTTTTAGCTCCTAGCTGACTCCACTTGAACTTGTTTGTCTAAACCTTAGTTCTCATCAATTGACTTCATTTGGAGTTCTTTGCCAAGACTTCATCTCCCAACTAACTTTACTTGAACTTGATACACGTAGTTCTCAACTAAGGTTTCCTTGCTTGGTTCCCAGCCAAGGCTTAGCTTCTGTTTGATTCCTAGCCAGAACTTTAGAGTCCTAGTTCAGGACTTAACCAGTGTCGGGTTCCTAACCAAGATTTTATCATCTGTCAAGTATCTTGCCCTGCACACTTGACATAAACTTATTAGATCTTAACAAATCTAACTCTAATCTTAGTCATACATCAAAACTTTGGATTAATGTGCTCCGAACACCAACATATTTCCATGATCCTATACAACCGATTGTTTAGTTGACTTCACTACTAGTCAATGAAGATAATCTTTAATTGACTAGATCATCCATTATGACTATCCTATTAGTGGAGTTTTCTAAGTTTGAACTATCCTTCTCTCCATAGTAAAAGTCTCTCAAATCTCGACTTATTTAAGAGCTTACCTTCAAATCCACGAGGTCATCTCCCATTAGGTTATTCATGTCTCAATGCATTGAGCCCTTGACTCATTCCATGTTTCATTTTTCATGGTTTGCCTATGTAGTTTGCCTTTGTGGCTCAATTTCACTTCAATTGGTCCTTTCTTACTTCCCTCTTAACTTATTGTCCAATATAATTAACCATTAAGTCGACTCATAAGTTTATAAATGCAGATTGAATTGGTGGTTTTATTTATTGCTAGAAGAATCTTAAATAACCATGCATGGTTAGTTTTTCAACAGCAAGAAAGATTTGAGTCTAAACGACAAGCTATCCTACTAAATCTACATCTTGATGAAGAATTAGGTGTTAGATGAAGATTTGCAAACAGGAGCACTCTTGTCAAATTCTCTTGTGAGTCCGTTCTCGTTAGTGGTTGGTTTACTTTTCCGTGGATTTTTTTTCTTCATAATATGCATGGTTTAAATGAAGCAGACTTGTAGATTATTACAGTAGTCTGCAAGAACATTACAGAGATACATGAAGCCCACACCTTCAAGCAGGTTTGAAGTCTGAACTTGGAGCTCCGAATTAACCAAGGTTGTTAAAGACAAATTAGAATGGGAAAAACAGGTACTGGAAGAGAAGAAATATTACACGCAGCTTCACCATGAAATGGTTCTTTCTCGAAACAAAAGGCCTTTCCACTGTTGCTGTGAAATGAAGAGAGTTCACTTTCACACTGATCAATGTTATTGGATCTCTCAACCATCAACGTTTCCTCTTCTTCTTCTCAAACTTAGTCCTTCCCTTGATGGAATTCCAGGCCATCAAAGCTGATCATACTGGTCTCTCTCATCCCAAGCAGAACACCCAAGAACCTGAAGTAATTTAATTATCATGAGAAGTTGAAGGTTAAGTGCTATATATATGAGCATATTATTTTAATATTTCAGTCAACAATTACATTGAAGCTAGCGTGAAACTGGATAGGTGTAGAGCTGATGTTTTGGAGCAGAGTCTCTTGTGGATTCATGGCGATGTGTGGACCCAAGAAATCATTAGCAGATTGCAAGAGCTCCGACTGATCATTAATGAAAGGCAGGCTAATTCCTGCAATGCTGCTGGAGTTGCAGGATGAATTTAACTGCATGCACCATCAGCAGATCATATTAACTGCACCATAATATCAGATTAAATATGCCTAAACGTCGGAGCTAACAACCTTATAAATTACCTCTTCATGGAATAATGAACTGCTAATATTGAAGGGCATTCCAGGATTTACAGCAGCCAGCTTCATTGACAGAAACTAAGAAAACAAATTAATTAAATAACACAACTCAACTCATAATTCTGCAATTATAATTCAGCAATTAAAAGTCGGCAAACAACACACCTCGATTTGACTTTGGAGAGACTGCACATAGTTTATGATCTCATCAAGTATGCTGGCTTTCCCCATGATCTTGTTGCAACCAGGCACCAAGCCTTGCAAACACTTCATCCTCTCACTTATCCTTTCCCTTCTAACCTGCACACAGTCAGCATACACATTGAAGAGCCAAAAGGCAAAGAGAAGCAAAATGAGCAACCATGGAGCTCCCGAATGACAGTAAGCTTTAATTATTTACTCTTTCAGCTAAGCTATGACTGTCAGTGGCTTGGCCTCGGCGAGCTCGTACATGGATGTAGTCACTCTCCGGCAACTTGCTCTTGGCTTTCTTCTCAGTCCTGCCTTCCGCTCTCTCTTCTTTCTTTCTCTTCTTCTCGTTGCTAGTCTCTGTGCCAGAGGAAGGAGGAACCCGGAGGCGCTGCATGGCCTAATTATTTCTTATATTTATGGGTATATTGAATCCCAAGCAGGAATTCAGGGGCTCTTCCAACTTGTGTATTGCCTAAACTGTTTCTCCGAGCTAGTCCTACAGGATGAGATGCTTTTAATTATAAGAATAGAGAGCAGTGGATGGATGCTTATAAATTGGCAACGCATCAAATTAAATGACAAGCAAAGGGAGGTGAGAAGAGGAAGGTGCGGTGGAGTAAATGAGAGAAAGGGACAGTTCCTTCTTTTTCTACAGGGTGTGCATGGATCGAGTCATCAGCGACACTATTGCGTCCACCACATGAAAGTAAAGTAAAATTTTTAAGATTTAACAACCCTTGGACGTTTAAGTTTAACAGTCTGAGGTACATATACATCTGTTGACTGTCTACCCCAGAGTCAATTCTCAAGTCAACCTATTGTTGAGTATGCAAATTGGAGAAGTGCATGAAGGTATAGCAGACTGAACTTTGCTAATAAATTAATATATAGTGTATATATACTATTTCAGCTCCTTTTTGTTTCGTTATTTTAGCGCATTTACTATCGGTCTCCGACATCTTTGTACGCGTTAATCGACGAGTATAAATTTGTAGGGAGGGGCTGCCGAGCAAATAATTGCAGCAGCCTCGAGGTAATGGAATCACTCAAGGATCAATTTTGAAAGGGACCATTCACCAATTTGCCTGATTCATTGCGGCTTCTCTTGACTTTTCTCTCTTTATTTTTCAGCTGTTAGCGCACACAGAAAAAGCTTTTTTTTTTTTATCTCTCTGACCATTCACGTTCAATGAATTCTGAGCAAGATCGTGCATCTAAAACCGGTTCAATGGCAATAGATTCAGTTGGCCAGTTAATAATTTTAAATTAAATTTCAAAAACAGCAGCCTCCAAACTGCTCCACTGCTCATGGAGGCCAAGACCCAATCTCCACGCCACTCGTCCACTGTTAGCAGACACGAAGGCCCAGCCTCCACGTCGCTCCATTAACTCTAGCTGTACACCATCGTCGATCGTAGTCATTCTTCCCCGATCGATGCCACCAGCCAACCTGGTCCATCTAGTTTTGTTCGTCGGACAACGCACGGCGGGTTAACACGCAGCCATAGCTATAGTAGTCTTTCTTCTCCGATATCGTTGGCTAGCACGCACGCGCCACAATTACGCTGGAAGGTTGAGTCCTGGGGCAGGCAGTACGCTAGCTAGCTTCTACTACTGGAGCTCTTAAGTTGGAGGTTGATACGCATACAAAGATAGCATTCTTCGTGTGTGTGTGTATATTCTCATATTCAAACCTTCAGGAAGAGAACTCTAACTTGAAAACTAATTTAGTGAATTAAGATCAATGTCGAGCAAGTTCATGTTTAAGTCTAAATATTTGAATATGATAATTAAGACTAGATGAGCTATATACAACAAGACTGGCAAGTCCAACTCTAGTCAAAATCATGTTTCTTATATTACCTTAGTCAAAAGACATGCTAAAGTTAAGTTGGCTTGGGTTTCTAAATCATGCTTAGTTATTTAAGTTAAAAAAATAATTGTCATTGGGTACCCAAATAATATATTCATGTGATTAATGCTAATGTTTGCTATGTTAACCCAATTGCCAATTTGAAATCTATTAGAGCTCTAATTTAAGGGGAGCTATCTCTTAGAACGGTTAGACTTGTTTATTATTTTCAAATATGATTTCAAAATTATAATATTTTATCTTCATAAATATTTTATTTTATTAAATCCATGCATAAATGGACTTATCATAGGTCTTACGGTAGACAACATGTACTATAGCTTACAGTTCACTTTATATGTTTTTGACCTAATTTGCCTATCTAGCTGTGATTTAACTTAAATTTCATTCAATAGTTGATTTAACTATTTATAAATAATCTATTCATCTGCTTGATTTAGTTAACTTGAAATATCAATATATGTCTTGATTCAATATTTGCACTATTTTTACAATTTAGCCCATGTTGATATATCAAAAGGGGAGAAAGGTAAATGATTAATAAAAAAATTTTAAATTGTTTCTTTTAATTAACTTCCTAATTTTTGAAAAATCCTTATCTAATTAAGGGGAGCAATAATCAACACTACAGTGGTTGCTCCAATATAGTGGTGAAAAATTTTCGTGGGATGGGATCGATCATCCCAAGCTCGACGTTACTGATTAATCATTTTTTCTAATATAATGTTTAGCACCAATATATTATGAGTTGGAACTATTGTACATCTTCTTAATTTGAAACTTTAACACCAATTAGTAAGTGTAAAAAAAACACTACTAATACGTTGGAGAAATCTCTAAATATATATATATTTTTTCCGTTTGCTCAGCACATAATATCTCATATCATTAAGCTAATCATTTACATTTGGATGATTGTATTCACATCGTCAATTGATCTTTCCAAAAATAAGAACTGCATTGCAATGGACGCCCAAAAAAGCTCTAAAACAATAATTTCTAAATAAATATATATTATAATATAGACTATATTTTTGCATATAAACCATTCGTGTAGACGATATTTTTACATAGTATATAATGATATTACAAATAAAAAAAATATTATAGCCAATATAATATATACAGGAGATAAACTGGAAGAGAATCAATGAGAAATTGCTGAATGAGCTGCTAAGCCGAAACCTGTTCAATATTCTTTGAAGAACAATTATCAATGTTTATTTTTTCTCCAACTTTTTACTCTGTTGAAATCCCACTAAAATGTGTGTTTTGTGAGGGAACAATTACATGTAAAATAGGAAGAGGTGAGACAAGCACGGAGTTCAACACGGTGTTTGGATGACTCAGATATTATGCGGCTCGGATGTTTTGGAAAAAAGGAATGAGAGCCAGTTGTTGGTAGACCTGATCCTAGGTCCGTCTGAATCGATCCTAGCTCGGACTCCTTGATCAGGTCAACAGGTTGGATATTCATTGATTCAATGGATTCAAAGTTGACTTATCTCTTTCTCTCTTCTCTGCTTCTCTCTTTTCCACGAAATAATTTTCCTCTTTTTTCTTTATTTTTCCTTTTAAATTAAAGTTAAACTAAAATGATGTTAAACTTTTCTCTCTTCTTTCTCCTGTGCATGCTTGTGAGTTTTTAAAACCCAGCACCAGAATTTAATATATCAACATCAATTGGGTGCGGTGCTAATATTTAAAAATAAGTATCACAACTTAAATATCAATATTATTGTAATATTAATTTTTAAAAAATAATAAAGAAGGACATATTTAAATTTTATAATGCTATAAAAATTTATAGGAGTTGGAATAGATCTAATAAAATCTCTCTAGGTCCATCAATAAATTTTGACTAAAATTTATTGATGGACCTAGGAAATTTGGATTTTTAAAAAATTGACATATGATGAAATAGGGTAGTACAGTGAATATATTTATGATATTTATGCCTAGTTTTGATGTCCCTACGATAAGTTATATGTATGTGTTAATTGTCTTAAAATCATAAACTTTGAAAACTTTCTGATCACTTTTGTTAATTGTTAGAATTGAAGGAATTTAGATATTTTTACAATAGTATGATATTATCCACTTTGGGCTAAGTCCTCATAGTTTTTTTTAGTTTTACCTGAAAGGTCTTCTACCAATGGAGATATCTTTCCCTTACAAGCCCATGATCTTTCCCATATATTTTCAATATGAGATTTTATTTGCAACCTTCTAATCCCAACACTCCCCCTCAAAAGAAGGATCATTGGGTGTCTCTCAAGCGGAATGTCTATGCATTTGACGTCTAATCCTTGACCCATCAGGTTTTCCTGCCCCTCAGTTTTGTTAGGACCTTAATTATCGACTAGAGGGGGTGAATAGATGATCACCCACTTCGTTCTCTTTTCTACACTTATTGGTGCAGTGAAAATACAAACAACAAGTATAAACAAAAGCCAAACCAAAAGACTAAGAAGACATGAAGGGAAAAAAAAACCCAAACACTTTTGTTTTAACGTGGTTTGGAGATGATGTTCCTACTTCACGGTGTGTTCGTAAAGTAGACGATCCCTCAGTCTGTTGGTGGATCAATCCCTGGCTAACTCTAGTTAGTGAACGACTCCTTCTCGATGGAGAAACCTTGCCACAATCTTGATCATAAATACTTGGATCAACGGGAGCTTGGAGACTCTAATTAAGAGTTAACCACCTCTATTTTTGTCACACAAGACAACCATCTTAAGCTCCATTATATAGAGTTTGGAGGGGGGGTCTAAGTTGTTTTCTCACTACCAATCATCTGGTAAAGTCACCAGTTGACTAGCGTCTGTGAAAAATCGATCGTTACACCTTAACGGCTTGATACTAGTCGACTGGTGCTAGGACCAGTCAACTGATGAAGACACCAGTAGACTAGTCCATTTCGGTTGAGAGAACAGAAATATTCTATTTTCTCCCAATCGACTGACCAGTCGACTGATTAACATACCAATCGACTAGTCCCCCTAGGCCGAGCAAACAAATGCTCACACTTGTTGTTTCTCAACCAACAGACGATTGGTAAACCCTAACACTAGAATTTTTACCCTAAGTACAATCACTCAACACTCGTCATCGCCTGTATAACTTGACCTTGCCTTCTAGCCTCCTCCATTAGCTTTGCATCCCTCATATGCTTCCCCATCCTTCGTGCTTTGTCTTTAAGAGTTTCCTTCGGTCTTGTCCTTGTTGTCGGGTCTTCTATTGCCAAGAGGTTTCTCACCTCTGGAACTTTAACCTTGCTAAGAGCTCCTCGTTCCAAGACTCCATCCTTGCCAAGAGCTCCTCACTCCATGACTTCATCCTTGCTAGGTCACACTTGGATTTAAATTACCAAGATCACATTTGGATTTTTCCTTTGCCAAAATCATACTTGAACTTTTCTTTTGCCAAAATCACAATTAGGCTTCTCTTGTTGTACTTGTCACCCTCACACATAACAGCGTATATCAAATATAGCAAATAACTTAACTTAAACTTTTGCCCAAATATCAAAACCTAGGGTCACACTGATTGTTCCAACAATCTCTCTCTTTTTAATGTTTAGCAACTCATTTAAGTTAAGGAAACATATAATGCAATAACATGTAAATAAATATGCAATCTACTCATGCATATATCATAGAACCTAATCCTAGGCTCCCCCTTCACCTAAGCTGCCCCTTGAGCTAGGATTTCTTACAAAGGTATTTAGGTTTTCCACTTAAACATAAACTTCTTCCCGTTTGTCATACATCAAAAAGAACTTCTACAATATTACAATTATTGAACTCTTTTAACTCTAATGACCATAGTCATCATGTATTAATCCTCCATATGATTGCATATATATATATCATCTTTTTAGTCATTTTCTATTGCTGAAAAATAGTTTTAGACTGTATCAGTCGACTACGCTCAACGAAACAAACTCATAGAACCATTGTATGTTCGATGAACAGTGTTACTAGTTGACTGGTAACTGATGCAATCAACTAGTATTCTATTTCAACCCAAATTACATTCTGAACTCAATTTTAGAAATACACTAAAATTCTGTAAACCTCCAAAAATTCTTAAATTTTATGTAGAGGTATGTTTTACCCTTATCTACGTGGAAAAAAAATATATTTATCACGGATCCCAAGATTGACATAAAATCTAAAACTAACTAAATGGTTCAATTGAATCTTGACATAAAGTCCTAGTTTTAGCTCACTCTTGATGTATCTGCCTATAGTAAATCATAATGCATCCCTAGCATTAGTTTATATGACATTTATACATCTAAAACTTATTTTCATGCAATATGAATCTCATTTCATATGTTCATGCATGAATCACATCTTAAATGTGCCAACCAACTAGATTAGAGACTCAAATCTATCTCTAACCCCTTTGGCACATTCTATGACCCATCTAGAATCTCAAGTAAGGTCCACTTGAGATCTATTGATCATGGGCCCCAACTTACTTTGATCTCCCCTTGGAGCTCTTAACATTAATCATCTCCTTAGGTGACTTATCTAAAGATACAAGTGTTAGGGTTGCAAGGTTGCAAACATAGTCCCACATTGAAAACACATGAGAAAGATCATGGGTTTATAAGAGAAAAGATATCTCCATTGGTATGAGGTCTTTTGGGTAGAGCCCAAGAGCAAAACTATGAGGGTTTAGGCCCAAAGTGGACAATATTATACCATTGTGGAGATATCTAAATTCTTTTCGATCCTACAATTTGTATCAGAGCTCGGGCTGCCAGAAGAACTAACCACCGACTATGCACAAGAGTCATGGTCCAATCGAACCATGTGGGTATAATATTGACCTCGAACAAAGAAAGTAGGGGCTCCTATGTTCGGATCAAGAGGACCAGACACCAGGCAAGAAGTCCTAGTTGTGGCTAGGTAAGGAAATCCTAGTAGGTCGGGTGGACCGAGGGGCAGGAAGACCTGGTGGGTCGAGGATCGGACGTGGGAAGCCTGTGGTCCTTTGTTTGAGGGGGGATTGTTGGGGTTGTATGGTTGCAAATATAGTCCCACATTGAAAACACATAGGAAAGATCATGAGTTTATAAGAAAAAAGATATCTCCATTGGTATGAGACCTTTTAGGTAGAGCCCAAGAGCAAAACAGTGAGAGTTTAGACCCAAAGTGGACAATATCATACCATTGTGGAGATATCTAAATTCTTTTCGATCCTACAACAAGACCACAACGGTACACCTCGGGTGATGATTGGTCAACCCATTTGTCCTGCTTCTTTTTCTCAACCTTAAACTTTCCCTTATCTTTGGTTGATCTCTCCTTGCCTTTAAATGACTACCTTACCATTTCTTGACATCTCTTTGCTATAGTCATATGTCCCCCTAGTAAATGACTCTTCTTTAGCCTTGGAGGATTCCCCATTGTCATTTTCACTTGCAATCATTGTATGTAACATTCTTTTAGCCTCAGGGAACTCTACTATGGCATACCCTCAAAAGTGCTTCATGGGTAACTTCCCCTTAGCCTTATTTGATGAAGACTGGTATCCCAAATCGAATCTATCACCATTGGATCTTTAACTATCACATCATACCTAATCGCTTACATCTAACATTGAATCTCTCAAGGGATTTCTCTAACCTATCAAGATTTTCTCTTAAAGCATGATTCTCCACTTCTAGGTTCCTAATCCTAGAATTAACTTGTCCACCATGGATATTTTTAAACCTACCCTTCCTAGGTATGAGTCTCTCCTTCTTGGAATTAACAGCTAAGTTTTCCACCACCTTCCTCTCCTTAAGGGGTTATTTTTGTTAGGTCTAACCTTAGAGTACAATTTGTTGGATGGTTAAGAAGTTAGAGGGGGGTAAATAGCATTCTTTGGCTTTTTCAAAAATTGAGAATACATAGCAGAATAAAGAAAACAAAAATATTGTTAACAAGGCCAAGTCTTACTTGGTTCAGAGCTTGTGAAGACTTCTACTTCAAGACCTTCGATCATTGATTGCTTTCGTTGGACAATCACTATCAATTCGAATATTTGAATTATAAAGTTTTAGTACATGAATTGTAAACTAAAAAGTTACCGACAAGAAGAAAGAATGAGTTGAGTTCCTTAATCATCAGATGCCAGAGTAGCTTTTTAAGATCGTTGGTGCCTTCTTGGATCAGCGCGCAAGAACAAAAATTATAGCAGATGATGTACTGAAGTTGCTAGTCGAAGGCCTTGATATAAGCTCATTCCGGCCACCTGGAACCCAACTGAGCGCCTAGACCATTGCTGACATGGTGATCTCTCATCAAAACTTAATCCGTCAAGTTTATCCAATTCCAGGTGACTAGACCATTGATGTGGGTTTGGCTAGTCATGATGGACCAACTCAGCTTCTATAAAATCTTGGGTCCAGGTGCCTAGACCAGCTCCGGGCGCCTAGACCGCCTAGGTGCCTGGCCAGGCTTGACTTGCCTCTTACTTACCAACTACAGTCGCTTGACTTACCTTTGATCCACCAGGTCTTTCCGCCAGTTGTTAGGTACCGCAGACTCAATTGGAATTCGGCTGGTTGTCAGGTTTTGCTAATCCAACCAGACTTTCTGCCAGATATCGGGCCCCGCGGACCTATCTGGACTTCGTACCAGCTATCGGGTTCCACAGACCTACTTGGATTTTAGCCTAGTGTTAGGTCCTTCATGTAAGATCAATGTGTGCTAGAGGGGGGATGAATAGCACTTGTGACTTTTTCACTCATTTCGCAAAACACATAATAACATAGCGGAAGATAGAAAGAAACAAGAGAACAATCGCTAACCCTTTTGGTTACTTAGTTCGGAGCTTGTGATGACTCCTACTATAAGACTCGCGATCGTTGATCGCTTTCGGTGGATAATCACTAATAGTTCAAACAAAGATTGCAAACTTAAAGTACAACAACAATATAATAAAGTTACCCACAGCAATAGAAATAAAAGTGTTCATCGATTATCGGAGTAGCGTAGGAGAGCAGCAATTGTTCATTCTTGATCTTGGAATTATTTTGTACCAAAGCTACTGGTTGACCCTCCTTTTATAGCCGAGCCAGGCCTGATCTAGATCCACTGATCTTGGAATCAGTCTTTGACTCGACGTTGATCGATCGACCGATCTTAGTATTCGATCGATCGAACCCTCTGAACCTGTCCAGCTTCTCATCCACATGCTTCTAGTCAGATAAGAGTCTTCGTTCAGTCGACCGATCTCTAACTTATCTAGTCTGATCAACTCGACCACGTCGATGCCTATCCACTATTCGATCGACTGAACCCCAGGTTCGGTCGATCAATCCCTTGGTCGAACATAATCAGCTTGCTGGAAATCCAATCTGTTTGCTTGGAGGTTCGGTCAACCGATCCCCGATTCGGTCGACTGATCAAGGCTGAAACTTCAACCTGTAAAATGTTAGTTTCCCTACAAAATAGAGTTATACAAATAGCAAGCAATATATGAAAATAACTTTTGACAATCTTTGGACTGTCCGGTTCTGACTTTCAGATTTATCTGAAACCCTAGGTTGAACCGACGCCTATTGTTCTCTCTTCGGAGAACGCGTCATCACCGACTCCTCTCAGAAGAAGTTACCTGTTGCCAGACCAGTCCTCCAGACCAACTAGACTTTTATTCAACACCCGAGACTTCAAGACTTTCCTACTGGGCATCCGATTCCTGACCCGTCCAGTCTTTCACCTGATCCGTGACCACTAGGATTTTCACCTAGAGTCTTCGACTCTAGGATTTCTCCCAAAGAGCTCGACCTTCCAAGACTTCGCCCAATCCCCCGGACCAAGACTTCGTGCCTAATCACAGCTAGGACTTTTCTTTACCTAGGGTTCCCTCCCCCTAGGATTTTTCACCCATCTAGAATCCACTTGGACTTTTGCCTAAGAATACTTAGGACTTTTCTGCAAGCTCATTCACACTTGTTAGATAACAAGTAACTATAACTTTGGACCCTTTTCTATAATCAAAACTTAGGTTTGATTGTCTGGTGTTCCCTGCACCAACAATCTCCCCCTTGTTAATTATAGCCGTTTGGTTCAAAGTTAAGTAAAACACAACAATAATTAATGGACTATAAGCATGAGCATAAGTAGAAACAAATTGACATAGTTAAAGAAAAGCTCTTCCTTATGCTCTCCTTTGTTACAAGAAATTATGTTTAACTTAACTTTAGTCTATCTCTCCCCCTTTGCCATAAATAAAAAATAATACTAGTAGAGAGAAAATAGTTTAACTTGTAAAGATAATACTTAAAAAGGGTAACTTTTAATCTGTTTAACTTTAAGCTCCTCCTAAAATCATCACTTTCTTAGTTTTATCTTAAAAAACTTAGCTAACTTTATAAATTTGAAAACCCCTTTGTCAAGTACTAAAAAAAATCTATAAAATCTTAGTTAAGTACTTAGTTTTTTGTAAAAAAAAAATAATAATAAAAAACTTAGTTAAGTAGTTAGTTTTTTACCAAATAAAAAATATTGAAACTTGCTTTTTTTAAAAATATTTAAGCTTGCTTTTTCAAAAAATATTTAGGTTGCTTTTCAAAAATAGTTAATCCAAAAACTTAACTCTTTTTAAAGGCTTAATAAAACTTTTAAAGGATACTTACATATTTTGAGAAATATCTTAGCTTTTTCCTTTAATCAAAAACTAGCCAAAAAAAACTTTAACAAGTACTTAACTTTTGAAGAAATTTTAAATAATTCTAGTTAAGTACTTAGCTTTTGGAAAAGATTTTAGATAAACTTAGTTAAAAAAAATTGTTTTTCTAGATAGAAATATTTGAACTTCCTTTTTCAAATAACATATTTAAAGTTGCTTTTCAAAAATAAAAAAAAACTTAAAATAATTTGACTTTTGAAAATCAATTAAGTTAACTCCCTTTTTCTCCCCCCTTGATTAATATCTCAAAATGATTTAAGTTTGGGTATCCTAGAGTCCAAGCATGAAAAAAAGGAGCATATTTAAAATTTTATTTTCCTGATTTTCTATCTCACCCTTTCAAAGTTATCAAGTATGTTAAACTTATGAGTTCATGTGAGATGGAGTTTGGCCAATTTTGATGTTGATTTTAAGTTTGAGAATTGAAAATGTTTAAGTTTTAGGTTTTAAAAGATATTTAAGTTTGAAAAAATATTTAATTTTGATTTTTAAAATAATTTTGAATTTCAAAATTAATTAGAATTTGAAGATTAATTAGATTTGAACATTTGAGGATAATTAATATTTTAAAAATTAACTATGATTTAAAAATAATTATGATTTTAAAAATTATGATTTAAAAATTAATTAATATTTAAAAATATTTAAGATTTTGAACATTAAATTATGATTTAAAAATTAATTAATATTAAATATATTTTTAAAATTAATTATGCTTTTAAGATTTTGAAATTAATTAGGATTATAAAATTAATTATATTTTGAAATTAATTATACTTTTGAAATTAATTAATGTGACTTAGATTAATTAAATTGAATTAATTTTAATTGAACCGAGCAATTTGGTTAATTACTTTTATTTTAAACCTAGGTTCATCTCAGCATTTTTTAGATTTTCAATCAGGGAACTTTAATAGTTTTATGAGATGGTTAATTTAATCTTCACTTTAGATTAAAATCTAAGGGTTGATTCACATTTAAGTTAGACTAATATTTTACAGTTAGTCAATTAAATATTTATTTAAATAATTGGCTTTTAGGCTGTGGCGAGACACTAAGCCTTCTTGGGTATTGGATCATCAACTACTTCTAGACAAAGCCTTTTAAAGAAATTAAAGCCCCCAGGGCGTAGCACAGACGGTGGGCGCATGGTATCTCTGGCGTAATGGCCAGGGGTCGATTCTCAGGAACTGACGGCCTGGGGTTTACCCCGCCATGCGCCTATGGCCTGTGTACCTGCATGAGCCTACCTCCATATCCGTAGGGTCAGCACTAGGGGGGCCGCTAAGGTAGCGGATCTACCTTTTTTTTTTTTTTTAAGAAATTAAATATTTAATTTCTTTTCTGAAAATTCTTGGTCTAACTAGTCAAGTGTGAATCAGGCTTAAGTTCTTATCTAACTATCCTATATTAAGCAATTAATAATCATGAATGACATTTATCAAGCATATGCATGGCCATGGTAATTATGCATAGATCAAACAAATCAAGCACTTATTAGTTAATTTTAAGTTACAAGTTTTAAGTTAACCTTTTAAGTTGAGTTTTAAGTTTAAGCTATTAATTTATGATTTATTGATTAGTTTCATAATTAAAAGGTACTTGATTATATCTTGGTTCGTAAGTTTAAGTTTCACCTTAGACTTGTAACTCAAATCTAGACTTTGTGAATTGGTTAAGTTATTAATAATCTTTTCTAATTTATTAATTTTATCTTTTAAAATATTATTTTATTTTTCTAATTTTCTAAAAGTTAAATTCATATTTTTATTAAATAATTTTGAGTTATTCTTATTTAGATTTGAATCAACTTTATTCATTGCATTATTAGCATACATATCTAATTTTTGAGAGAAATCTAAACTAGTGCAATCAGGATTAGTTAGGGTACCGACATGTATTGTAAAAATTAGATTTTCATTTAATGTAAATTTACTAACCTTGATTTCTTCCCCTGGATTCTTGGATCTTCTTTTTGGGCATTGACTTTTGGAGTGACCCATCCGTTTACACTTGAAGCATACAATGTGCTCCTTTCCTTTCCGAATTCCTAGCATTGATTTCTCCTTCTTCTCCAGTTGTGTCGTCCGAATCTTACGAGTAGGGCACTGGGTTTCTATGGTACCCTCTCTCCCTATACTTAAAACAAGTTATGTGAAATTTAAAATTTGAATTTACAATTTTACCTTTTAGATCCATGATAGGATTCTCCCCCTTGACTATTTCCATCTTGAATTCGGACTCAGATTCATCTATTTCTTCCTTGGCCATCAGTGTTATGAAGTCTGACCCGATTCCTCTGAGTCTGATTCAGAGGTTGACTCTGGGAATTCATATTCAGGTTCAAACACAGGTTTGGCTTGGTCTTCTAGTTTTGATGGAATCTCATGAAGCTCGATCAATTTTTCCCAAAGCTCCTTAGCGTTGTTAAACTTTCCAACTCGATCAAACTCTTTATTTGTCAGTTCGCATAGGAGAGTACATGTTGCTTTTGCATAACTTTGATTTTTCTCCTTGTTTGTGCATCCCACTTGTCACAGGCGATGGACACACCTTCTTCGGTGGGAAGTATGAATCTGGTCTGGATCATGGTCTATATCTCCGTCTGGGTCTTTAGTTGGTACTCCATCTGGTCTTTCTAGTACCCAAAATTCTCACCGAACAAGAGTGGTGGGCATGCGGTGTTGTATCCATCTTAGTATGTCATTTATTAAACAAATCTAGCACACAACAAAAACAAGTAGACTCGTCCCAAGACTTGGTTTTGGATTAGTAGTGGTGGAAAAAAATAAAATAGTATTTCACTAATTTCGAGAAAAAATAATAAAATAATAAATAATAATAATAAATATTATTATAAATTTTGTTAAATGCAATATTTCATTAACACTGACCAATGGTGAAAAAATAAAAATAAATTTTTAAAAAATAGAGGAAAAAAATGAAAGGCGTAAGTATATTTTTTTAAACAAAAACAATATATAATTTTTTTTCAAAAATGATCCCCCTGCTCGATTGGTGGTTTCACCAATTCAGAGCGGCTAGCTCTGATACCAATTGTAAAATCGATGCGTGCTAGAGGAGGGTAAATATCACTTGTGGCTTTTTCACTCGTTTCGCAAAACATAGAATAACACAGCGGAAGATAGAAAGAAACAAGAGAACAATCGCTAACACTTTTGGTTACTTGGTTCGGAACCTATGACGACTCCTACTCCAAGGCCCGTGATCGTTGATCACTTTTGGTGGCAATCACTAATAGTTCGAACAAATATTACAAACTTGAAATACAACAGCAATATAATAAAGTTACCGACAACAATAGAAATAAAAGTCGTTTGTCGATTGTCAGAGTAACATAGGAGAGCAGCAGTTGTTCATTCTTGATCTTGGAATTGTTTTGTACCGAAGCTACTAGTCGACCCTCCTTTTATAGTCGAGCCAGACCTAATCCAGATCCACTGATCTCAGGATTAGTCTTTGACTCGACGTTGATTGGTTGACTGATCTTGGTATTCAATCGACTGAACCCTTTGAACCTGCCCCGCTTCTCATGCACATGCTTCTACTCGAATAAGAGTTTTAGTTCGGTCGACCTATCCCGCCGTTCGATCGATCGATCTCCAGCTTATCTGGTCTAATCAACTTGACTCGACCACATCGATGCCTATCCATTGTTCGATCGACTGAACTCCAGGTTCGGTCGATCGATCCCTTGGTCGAACCTGATCAGCTCGTTGGAAATCCAATCTGTTTGCTTGGAGGTTCGATCGACCAATCAAGGCCAAAATTTCAACCTTTAAAATATTAGTTTCCCTACAAAATAGAGTTAGACAAATAGTAATATATGAAAATAACTTTTGACAACCTTTGAACTGTCCAGTTCTGACTTTCAAATTTCTCTGAAACCCTACGTTCCCTTTTCGGAGAATGCATCCTTACCTACTCCTCTCAGGAGAAGTTACCTGTTGCCAGACTAGTCCTCCAGATTGACTAGACTTTTACTCAGTGCCCAAGACTTCAGGACTTTCCTACTGGACGTCCGATTCCCGACCCGTCCAGTCTTTCACCTGGTCCACCACCACCAGGATTTTCACCTAGATTCCCTGACTCTAGGATTTTTCCCAAAGAGCTCGACTCGCCAAGACTTTGCTCAATCCCCCGGATCAAGACTTCGTGCCTAACCGTAGCTAGGACTTTCCTTTGCTTAGGGTTACCTCCCCTAGGACCTAGGGTTACCTCCCCTAGGACCTAGGGTTACCTCCCCCTATGATTTTTCACCTGCCTAGAATCCACTAGGACTTTTACCTAAGAACACTTAGGACTTTTCTATAAGTTCATTCACACTTGTTAGATAACAAGTAACCTTAACTTTGGACCATTTTCCATAATCAAAACTTAAGTTTGATTGTCTGGTGCTCCCTGCACTAACACTTTAGACACATCAACTCCTGCACACTTGGTAAAGAAATTAGACCACAAACACTCTAACTTCAATCTACTTGTCATTCATCAAAACCTGAATTAGATCATTAGTACAAATTGCACCAACATAATTTCCTAGGATTATCTATCTCGTTAATCCTATTCCTATTGTTATACCTAAATCTAAAATTATGTATGGTAAATAACCTATATTGTTAAATCTAGCATGCATGTCCCTAAAACTTGAATTAATTTTAGAATTAAAGATCAAATCAGGGATTACCTTCCTACCTACCATTGGAGCTCTCCCTTGACATGAGCATCCACATGGATTCATTCTCCTCCATTACTTCAATCACTCCATCTTCATGATCACTCTCTTTCTTGGGCACTTCGTGTGATAATGTCGCCTTTCATCATGCATGAAGCAAATGATGTGTCACTTCTTCTTCTTAGAACCATCCTTCTTACAATCCATATTATATTCTAAATGAACTTTAGTGGGTTTAGGGTTTACCTCCTCTACCTTCTTGAGCGAAGGACACCCACTTTTATAGTGTCCCATTTTTCCACACTCAGAGAATTTAATGTGATTCTTCCCATTATCCCTGGTAGATGAGATTGAGGGTTGAACTTCCAAGACTTCTTCTTCACCCGTCTTAGATTCTTCTGCCTCACTTGAAAATGTGGAAGGGTTCCACTTTTTCCTCCTCCATCTCCACATCCGATTAGTTCTTCTCCTTCTCTTAGATCAATGAGCTCTTCTCCTTGGACTCCTCCACTTCTTATGCATGCGTATAGGATCTTTATGAAAAGCAATCACTTTGATCCATAGTTTGTGAGCACACTTATACTCACCTACATGCGACACAGTATTAGAAGGTAATAAATTCGATACAATTATAATTACTTTCTTATCCACCTCCAATTGTAGCCTTTGCTTCTCAGTCCAATACCGTGGCCGGACGCATTTCCCCTTCTTGTCCATTGGATCTTTGAAAGAAACTTCCAACGCAGTCCAATGGTTCCAATTCATTTGGAACCAAATCTTCAAACGCTTCCTCCAATACTCGAAATCTTCTCAATCTTATGCAGGTGGGATTTGGATATCTCTTCCTAATTATCCTTCCGCCTCCATCTTCTTCCCCTAGCACGTGCTTCTATATGTAGTTAGTCCTTCAAGAGCACTTCTCGCTCTGATACCAATTGTTGGGACCTTGATAGTCGGCTAGAGGGGGTGAATAAACAGTCGCCCACTTCATTCGCTTTCCTACACTTATTAACACAGTTGAAATACAAACAACAAGTATAAATGAAAGCTAAACCTAAAGACTAAGAAGACAAGAAGGAAAACAAATCCTAACATGTTCGTTTAACGTGGTTCTAAGATGATGCTCCTACTCTACGGTATGTTCATAAGGTGAGCAATCCCTCAATCTGTCGGTAGATCAATACCTAGTAAACTCCGGCTAGTGAACGACTCCTTCTCGGTGGAGAAACCTCACCACAATATTAATCATGAATACTTGGAATAACGAGAGATTGGAGACTCTAATTAGGGGTTAACCACCTTTAATTTCATCACACAAGCCAACCATCTCAAGCTCTATTATATAGAGCTTGGGGGAAAACATCCAAGCAATTTTTTCATTACCAATCTATTAGTAAAGTCATCAGTCGATGACCTCTGTGGAAAATTGACCATTGCACCCAACAGCTCAATACTAGTCGACTGATACCAATCAATTGATGAAGATACCAATCGACTGGTCCACCTCCGTTGAGAGAATACAAACATTTTGTTCTTTCCCAATCGACTGACCAATCAGCTGATGAACATACCAGTCGACTGGTCACCCTAGGCTGAGCAAACAAATGCTCACGCTTGCTGTTTCTCAACCAACAGTCGAGTGGGACATATACCAGTTGACTAGTAAATCCTAACACTAGGGTTTTTACCCTGAGTACAATCACTCATCGCTCGTCCTCGCCCGCACAACTTGACCTTGCCTTTTAGCTTCCTCCATCAACCTTGCGTCTCTTAGCTATGTCCCTATCCTTTACGCTTTGCCTTCAAAAGCTTCCTTCAGCCTTGTCCTTGTTGTCGGGTCTTCTATTGCCAAAAGGCTCCTCACCTCTGGGACTTCAACTTTGCCAAGAACTACTCGCTCTATGACTTTTCTTTTGCCAAGATCACACTTGGACTTTTTTTGTTGGACCTGCCATCTTCACCTAAGGGCATACTAATTGCTCCAATAAGTTCAACTGGCCTACTAGGTCTTCTCTACCTAGTTGTCCACTAGGACTTCCTGCCTGGTGTCTGGTCCTCTTAATCTAGATATGAGAGCCCCTAACCCACCAAGTCTTCCTACCCCTCGGTTCAACTGCTGACTAGGTCTTCTCTACCTAGTTCTCCATCGAAACTTCCTACCTAATGTCTGGTCATCTTGATCCAAACATAGGAGCCTCAACTTCCTTTGTTCGAGTTCAATATTCTACTTGCACATTGCTTGATTAGATCATATATCTTATGCACAGTCAGCTGTTAGACCTTCTAACAGTCCAAGCTTTGATATTAATTGTTAGAACCAAAGAAATTTAGATATCTTCACAATAGTATGATATTGTCCATTTTGACCCTAAGCCCACATAGTTTTATTTTTTGTCATTATCCAAAAGATCTTCTATCAATCGAAATATCTTTCCCATGTGTTTTCAATGTGGGACTTTATTTGCAACCTTGTAATTGCAACAACGACTTCAAGTTGATATCTCCGGGAACATATAGACTCCGGGGGCATTTTAAAAACCTATAGCACTTGGAATGAGGTCGATCGGAGCTCTCTATGTCTATCATAAGTTTTAATCGAAATTTACTGATGGATCTAGAGATTTGAATTTATAAAAAGTTAACATATAATGGAAGAAGATAGTATAATAAAGATATTTAGGCAAGAAGATAGTATAATAAAGATATTTATGATATCTGATCCTGTCCGAGAGCTGAGTCGATGGACGCTGGGGATGTGGTGTTCCTGTTGACTGGTCGAGGATTCCGAAGACGTAGATCTTCTGACGACGCAAACCTGCAATCACAACGCCGAGCCGGGGTGGGGTTCCCCGGCAATGGCCCTCCGACGCTCAAGTAAGATCTCCGACATAAAAAGGAGTAAATCAAGAAAGAAACGAGGACTATAGCTACAGTATCTATGTGTGCATACCTCCGTTGAAGTCTGGGGGTCCTTATATAGGGCTCCCCAAGGGCGCGTACACGCTTCCTTAGGTGTGCACGCTCCTCAAAGCATACTTGGAATGGACGTGTCAGAAAAGCATGTCTGACACCTTACCTTAATAGCACGAGCATATCTCTGATGTGATAGTGGAAGTTTCCACCGTACGATTCTCTGTCTGACTAGACCGCTGGACATGCCTCTTGTCGGTGACACTGGTTCCTAGGAAGATATCGCCACCTGCTCCCTCTGTCCTTTCCTAGGCCGAGCGGAGAAACCGCCCAACTAGCACCTCTCCCGGGCTGAGCGAAGGCCACGTCGGCTAATGCCCTCCAGGCGGATGTCCACTCGGCCGGTGATTTGATGTCTGAATCCATCACGTCGAGCGAGTGAGCCTTAACTGCAGGGTTGACGCCGTGTCTACTATTAGCCGAGCAGGATGACCGTTCGGCCTTCGTCTCTTCCCCCTTTATCTTATGAGCGTTGGAAACTCGGTGTCAGGTCGAGCTGTCGGAATGCCTGATCGACTATTCCTCCTGCTGATCAAGAAGGTAATTTGCCCAGTTGCACACCTATCGGATGTTGACCACTTTGACCTTCTATTGGACGGACCCCTCTTATCACCGGATCAATGTCTATGTCTAGTTTCGATATCACTATGATAAATTACGTTACGTGCATGTGTCAGTTTCCAAAATAATGACAAAATTAATTTTAAACGATATTTTTTAAACTTGAAACATACAAATATCTATCAAGAAATGCACCTTCCATACTCAGTTCAAAAAATTATACAAGAGCCTTCTATTACAATGAATATAAGGAGGAGGGTACATATGTCGAGCCGGCACCTAACGTGAATTTCTTTTTCTTTTAAATTTTTTTTTAGGTTTTGCCAATAAAATTTTATCTTTAACTCCAAGTTTAATTAAATCAAATGAAAAAAAATATTTGAGGTTTGTACAGTGAAGTCATATATAGAAACCCGTTAACACTTAACACTGAAGCATGCATGCATCAGATCCTGGACATCGTTGAATGTATTGTACGCATGTAGATTGGAGAGAGCAATGATTATTAAAGCAAATTCGACATCAGATGATCCAAGGACCACACTGGCAGCGACCCATCAGTGGCCTTCACTGCTCACCCCTCTTCGATGCACAGTGCGTACTACCACACGTTTTCTACTCGTTAACCATATCAGGCCCAAACTGAACGAGTTACATGGGTTTCATTTTATTGTTTGGCATCTCCTCATGTTGTGTGAGGTCTAAGGGACTTGATCTTTACTTACATATGAGATGTTTGTGTTGTTTATCACTTTGGACATGAGCATGTTTGCATAATTAAGGTTTTGCAGCAAGTTGGAGATCAGTTTCAGTGTGATGGTCTATCTCGACTCAACTAAATGATTGTGAGTTACCTGAACCGATAAATGGTCCTGTGGCATTGTTGGGTGGGATCGCACTGTAGGCGACTGTTAAGGATGCCCTCACTCATTTTATGAGCTAGCTCAACTAAGAGAACAAGCAATTATTAATCGGAGGCAGAGTTGCCTGGCAGCACAGTGTGGAGTTGAGTGTGCATGTACCTCTGCCATATCGCGAAGACGAGACGGTTGGGAATGCGAACACTTCAAATGATGAATCAAAGCCCACCTGACGAAACATAATCATTTAATTATATAAAATTTAGGTGGCATTTAATTTAGGGATTTAAAAATAAGAAAATAAATTTATTCTTAAATTTTATATTTAGTTGATAGAAATAAAATTAAAATTTTATAATAAAATAAAAAAGTTAGATATTGATGAAATTCATGGTCTATTTTAGGTTTTGATGAAATGAGAATGAGAATTAAGTTTTGAATAAAAATACCTATAATATATTTGTTTAATTTTTTTCATATCACTTTGTCTTTCCTTGTTATCATTTATCATACTCTCTTTCCTCATTTTATCATTACATTCTCTTTTATCATTACTTTTTCTCTCTTCAATCTCTCTCATCGTACAATTTCTTTCATTATTTTCTCTCATCATACTTTCTCTCTTTATTCTCTCCCATCATACACTCTCTCATCACAGTTCCTCTCTCATACTCTATAATCATGTTTTCTCTCCCATCACACTTTTTTTTTTCTCATCATGCATTCTCTCTTCTCAATCTCTCTCATCAGACACTCTCTCCTCATTTGCTCTCATTATACTTTCTCTCTCTTCATTCTCTCCCATTACACTTTCTCTCTCATCTTTTCTCATCATGCTATCTCCCATCCCACTCTCTTTCCTCATTTTTTCTCATCACACTTTCCATCTCTTTATTCTTTTCCATCACATTTTCTCTCTCATCACACTTTCTCTCTCATCATTTTCTTTCATCATATTTTTCTCTCACATCTATTTTTTTTATTTTCCTCTAAGAATAAAAAAAATAATTTATTCTGATAGAAAGTATTCAACTAACTAAATATTATTTTTAAAATTAATATTCATGCTCATGCTCATATTTATTCTCATTCCATAATATTATAATTATTATTTCTAGATAGAATCAAACGTTACCTTATAAAATTAATTTGAGCCAACTATTTCTTACTTGATTTTAATTTAATTCTATACATAAATAAACACTTGATCTTAGATATATCTATATATCTAGTCTAGAAGAGAGAGAGAGATTTTAAGAGTGGATAGTAACTCTAACAGGTAGTCAATCAATAACAAAATTTGTTTAATATGCAGAGTAATAAATACTAAATTAATATTTAATGAAACAAATACTAAATCAATTTATGATGAAATTAATATTAAATCAATTTATAGCATGACAATTTATAATTACACTTGCAATGAGACAAACTAAGTAAACTTGTAATGCAATAAAGTAAACTTGCAGTGCATTACTCACCTAATGGATTTGTAAAAATAATGATCCTGTTAAATGATCTCATTTCCAAAAAGCCACTAGAGGTGAAGAAATCTCTTAACAAGAATAAAAAATGTTAAGCACAATATAGCAAAAATAAGTCAACAAGATAGAAATGAAAATTACAAGTACGATATTGCCAATTTAAATTTGAAGAGCATTTCAACACAGCATATCAGTTGAATCATAAGAAAGGAGTTATGATTATAAAAATCAGTGAGTTGTGTTGAAACAAGGTGCTTCAGCCCTCCTTTTATATAAAAAAAAAATGATAAGTCCAGCTAACCATGTGGATGTCTGGAGTGGTCAACTTCTAATCTTCATCATCTTCTACAGATTACAAGATCTCACCTTCGAGGTCATCCAGAAGCTTCTCTAGTTGCCTGGATACTATGGTCGCTCAGACCTTATTTTGGTAGCCTAGAAATTCCTAAAGGATAAAAAAAAAACGCTAGGGTGATGAATAGCGTATCGCTTTTCTATCTTTTCATAAAGCACAAGAGATAACGCAGTGGGAAAGAAAATAAACAAACAAGAAACTAACACCGTTTCTTTTTTACTTAGTTCACAGCTCAGCATGTAGCGTTAAAAAATAAAAAAATAATGATAATAAAATTAAATAAAATATGGGTTGTGTAATTTATATAATTAATATTTTAACAAATACAGTAATGGGTCAGACCAAATTTGCATCAAACAGATAATTCCTTAGCATGTTATTTAAGGAGGGGTAGAGAAGAAGTTCTAGGGTTTTTTGTCTTCAAGCCTTATGTCGTCACCTTTATCCTTAGGAAACCTTGAGAAAACGTCCCAAAAAGCTTGTGAAATTAAAGGAGAACGTGGTTGGATCATCTCCCGTCGCTTCCCTATGTCTCGCTAGATTTTTTGCACATTAAAACGCTAAGGTAAGATTTCTAACATTTATTTCTACACTATATGGTGTTGGTGCAACCTTAGGTCAAGGTTGACCTGGTTGACCCGACTCGAGTTGACCTGACTTGAGTTGTATTTTGATGTTTGACGAGAACATGATGGGAGATTGTTGGTGTAACCTGGTTGACCTGACTTAAGTTGTATCTTGATGTTTGACAAGAACAGAAACTTGGGAGGTTGTGGGTGCAACCCTTGGTCAAAGTTGACCTGGTTGACCCGAGGTGAGTTGACTTGGCACGGAAAAGTCCAAGCAGGGAGCTTGGCACGGGAAAAGTCCAAGCAGGGAGCTTGGCACGGGAGAAAGTCCAAGTATGGAGACTTGGCACGGAGAAGTCCAAGTATGGGAACTTGGCAAGTGGAAGTCGGAGAGGGCTCAGTAGCTCGTTCTCCGGACTAGGTCAGAGAGGGCTCGGTAGCTCGTTCTCTGGACCGGAAGTGAAAGACGGAGAGGGCTCGGTAGCTCGTTCTTCGGACTAGGTCAGAGAGGGCTCGGTAGCTCGTTCTCTAGATCAGGAAGGCAAATGGAAAGTCCTGGTGAGTGAAGCCAGGCAGACGGAAAAGTCCTGGTGAGTGAAGCCAGGCAGATTGGAAATCCTGGTGAGTGAAGCCAGGTGAAAACCCTAGTGAGTGAAGCTAGGTGAAAGGGAAAACCCTGGTGAGTGAAGCCAGGCAGATGGGAAACCCTGGTGAGTGAAGCCAGGTAAAATTCCTAGTGAGTGAAGCTAGGCAGATTGGAAGTCCTGGTGAGTGAAGCCGGGTAGATGGAAAACCCTGGTGAGTGAAGCCAGGTAAAAGTCCTAGTGAGTGAAGCTAGGTGAAAGTCCTGGTGAGTGAAGCCGGGCAAGGGAAAAATCCAGATGGATCAAGGGTGATCGGACATCTGGTGTTGGAAAGACCAAGTGAGTCAAAGGGATTGACCGGACACTTGATGGGGAGTCTTATCAGGTCAAGGGAGTGACCGGATGCTAAGCATGATGTACCAACAGGTCAAGGTTGACCGGATGTTGGTTTGGAAGGTTTGGGACTTGGTTTGGGCAAAAACCAAGCTCTGGATCGATCAGTGGATCGATCCAGTGATACACTGGGTATCTGGATCGGTCTGGGACCGATTAACAGGAAGCCTGATCGGTCCCCGGGACCGATCAAGGTACGCACAGAGAGTTGGGCAACTCTCTGTGAAAGCATTCTGATCGGTCTGGGGACCGATCAGCATAGAGCCTGATCGGTCCCCACGACCGATCAGATGAACCCTGGACCGATCAGGGTGGAGACAACGGTCTTCTGTCTTCTGCTGTCTTTGGCCTCTTCTTCGCAGGTGGATGCAGGCTATAAAAGGGTCGAGGGCGAGTCTCTCACTGCTTCTTCTTCTTCCTACTCCTGACTGTGATCGAGCTTTGAGCTCTTAGCTTACTCAACCGTGTGAGCTCCTTCTTGAAGCTTCGGGTGAGCTTTCCTCGACTGATCAGTTTCCTGAAGTTGCTGCTTCGGATTCCAGTCGACAAGAACAGTAGGCAAGCTTTGTTTTGTACATTCATATTGTCTTCTGTTTTGTGCTGTATTTTTGTACACCTTTCTTGCTGTTGCAAGAAGTTTCTGTGGCGAGGTTTCTCCACCCAGAAGGAGTGTTCTTATTAGCCGATTTTCCGGGGACTCATCCACCGACGGATTGATAGGCTTCTTCCACCTTACGGACACGCCGAGGAGTAGGAGTTTCATCTCCGAACCTCGTTACATCGACGAGTTTGAGGTTTGCTATTCTCCGTTGTCGTTTCTATTATTTATTTCCGCTGCGCTAACCTTGATTTGTAGAAAGAAATGAACGATTTGGGGCGGCTATTCACACCCCCCCTCTCTAGCCGCGACCATCGGTCCTAACAAGTGGTATCAGAGCGAGGTCGCTCTTCATCGGATTAACATCCGAGGGAGCATAAGCTAGAGATGGATCAATTCAGAGAGGATATCACGATTCCACCCTTCTACGATCGCGACGACTTCGCGTATTGGAAGGTAAGGATGAAGTACTTTCTTATGACTAACCTAGTTCATTGGAGTTGTGTGCAAGTAGGGTTTACCCATCCGATGGATAAAGACGGAAAAACCCTAGAGAAGAAAAAGTGGACGAAGGAGCAAATCCACCAATCCACAATCAACGATGAGGTAACGAAAATTCTTGAATTTTCATTACCTAATGACATTTTGTGTAAGGTAGGTGGATATAACAATGCCAAGGAGTTGTGGAACAACTTGGCCAAGTTCCATGAGGGAAGCTCCACTTCAAGTCATGAAGAGGAGTCAAGTGAGTTAAGTAGCTCACTTCATGGAGGCATGGAATTAGAAGTTGAGGGCCACTCAACATCTAAGGAAGAAAAGGAGGAGAGTTCTTCTTCAAGATCGGAGCAAGAAGAAGAAGCTTCTACCTCCGGAAGGGATGAAGTAGAGAACTCATCCTCAACCCTAGGTAACTCAAGTAATTTAAGTTCAAATAAATTGCATATAATGTGCTTTGAGTGTAGGGAATTTGGGCATTACAAGAGTAAGTGTCCAAAGAGGATTAGGAAGACTCCATCGGCGCCAAAGGTCAAGGAAGCCGGAGTCCCGATACGCAAGGGCAAGGAGCACGTGGTGTGATTCCAATGCAAGCGAAGGGGACATTATCGGAGCCAATGTCCGAGGGGGAGGTAATCTCACAAGGACAAGAGACCGAGCACATCGATAGGGGGAGCTAAGGCAAACCCTAAGGTAATCTCTAAGGCACATTATTGCAATACTAGTAAGATGCATGCTAGTAGTTTGATTGCAATTGACAATAATGATAAGCATGATAATTATAGAAATCGATACACATGCTTAGGTGCCAAACATGTGAGCCTAGATAAGGATAACACTAGGAAAGACAACCCTAGGATCAACTCATCTAAGGTTAAGAATAACCTAGGTAGAAATCCCAAAACAACTAGACATATGCCTAGGAATACCTCAAAGACAAATGACAAGTTAAAACTTGAGGCCTTAGAAAAGGAAAATCAAGTCTTGAGGTCAAGACTTGACTCTTTAGAAAAGACCCTTAAAATTTTGGAAAAGTCAAATATAGGGTCTAAGGGGCAAAAACCAAAGCCCAAGGACATGAAAGGTTTGGGTCACAAACCTAAGTCCCAAGTGGTCAAGCCCACTTATCACAATGTTCCATTAGATTATGGAACAAAATCTAGGGTAAGGAAGACCATCACCAAGGTCACAAGGGGAGTTACCCCTAGAGTTGATCTTGATGAGTCCCAAATGACCAAGGCTTCAAAGCCTAGGAGGGTCATTAGAAGGGTTGCTAGGGAAGTCATCCCTAGTGAATACATAGTGAACCCAATGAGCTCTAATAGGTATTGGGTTCCTAGGAGCGTGATTTCATCACGCTAGATGAGTTAGGGTGTGCCAACCTTACCTGAATAGGTAGTTAACCTAATCATGGCAAAATGTGGCACCTTAGGAATTTTCAAGGTCTAATCAAGCCTTGAAAATGAAAGTGAAAATTATTCCTAAGATAATTAGGATGTGCCAACCACATTTGAGGAATTTTCTAGAGTCAATCTAGTTGGCACATAGTGATCTAAAAGTCTTGAGGATATGATTTTAGGTCTATTACACTTAGGAATATAGAATTTATGGCAAAATGATCAAAATTATCAAAAATGGCAACTAAGGCTAGAATTAGGTATTTTTTATACCTTTATGTGCTATTTGCCATATATTGTTTGCCATATGCCATGTCATGACATCATATTTATTTTATGATAATTTAAAATGTCATAATAATGCTTAGGTTAGTTAAATGTCATGCTTTATTTAAGTTTCATACTTTATGCCATGACATCATGACATTGGCACATGTTTCCATTTATGATACAATTATATGCCATGTCATCATCTTGTGCATTAATGATCAATGAAATTGATTTAAGGACTAAAACACAATTTGATATGGAGATCAAATTGTTATTTAGAAAAATGCATGAGACCTTAGCCTAAGATAACCTAAACCCATATCTCACATCAAAATTGACTTAGATGTGTTTGATACACATTAGATGTGTGTGAGATATTAGGATTGTGAGTTAGGATCAAGGTGCATAGTTCTTGTACCTAGATGAGCCTAATTCTAATTGGGGATCATAGGGAAAGCTTATGTACAAGTCATGTACATTTAGCCCAAAGATTGTGGTCCTAAATTAAATGATTTAAAATCATTTCAAAATTGATTTGAAAAACCTTGATGAAGCTTTTCTAGTGATAGCATTCATCATTGAACAAGTTGATACAAAGATAAGTTAACTTTGAGCTATTTCAAAGACTTTTGAACTTTGTATCAAGATTGAAAAATGGAAGTTATTTTCATAGAAAACTATTTTTCCATGATAGTATATGTTATGAGGAATGTATCCTCAAAATTTCATAATTTTTAAAATTTTCTGTAATTTTCTAGAGGTTTCTGAATTTCGTGGAGAGAAATCAGAACTTATCAGACATTTATCAGGTTTGTGGACCAATCAGAAGGGTTTCTGATCGGTCCAGGGGAGCCTGGATCGGTCACTGTGACCGATCCAGAGGGAGCCTGATCGGTCTGGTGACCGATCAGGGCGTGCCAACCAGCTGAATTTCGACTGTTTGTCTGAAATTGCAGCTATGGAAGTAGTGTTTTAGAGTTCTAAAGGTTTGAAACTCTCCAAGACATTGTTGGTGCAATGGTCAAGGGGGAGTTGATCTTTAGGGGGAGTTTTACCTATTAGTCAAGGGAGAGTTGACTTTTAGGGGGAGTTTTTACTCCTAAAGACTTGAGTGATATGGGATTATCACTAAGTTAATTGTTGACCTTAGTATTAAGGGGGAAATTAAAGGTTTCAATGAAAGGTATGGGACCTTCATTAGAAAGAAACTCTTGACCTTGATTCACTCTTTTTGATGTGTGTCAAAAAGGGGGAGAATGTAGGTTTGGGGAGAATGTTGAAGGAAGAACATTAGAAAACCTAAGTTAGGTTATGGTTTTGTCAAACATCAAAAAGGGGGAGATTGTTGGTGCAACCTTAGGTCAAGGTTGACCTGGTTGACCCGACTCGAGTTGACCTGACTTGAGTTGTATTTTGATGTTTGACGAGAACATGATGGGAGATTGTTGGTGCAACCTGGTTGACCTGACTCGAGTTGACCTGACTCAAGTTGTATCTTGATGTTTGACAAGAACAGAAACTTGGGAGGTTGTGGGTGCAACCCTTGGTCAAGGTTGACCTGGTTGACCCGAGGTGAGTTGACTTGGCACGGAAAAGTCCAAGCAGGGAGCTTGGCACGGGAAAAGTCCAAGCAGGGAGCTTGGCACGGGAGAAAGTCCAAGTATGGAGACTTGGCACGGAGAAGTCCAAGTATGGGAACTTGGCAAGTGGAAGTCGGAGAGGGCTCGGTAGCTCGTTCTCCGGACTAGGTCAGAGAGGGCTCGGTATCTCGTTCTCTGGACCGGAAGTGAAAGACGGAGAGGGCTCGGTAGCTCGTTCTTTGGACTAGGTTAGAGAGGGCTCGGTAGCTCGTTCTCTAGATCAGGAAGGCAGATGGAAAGTCCTGGTGAGTGAAGCCAGACAGACGAAAAAGTCCTGGTGAGTGAAGTCAGGCAGATTGGAAATCCTGGTGAGTGAAGCCAGGTGAAAACCCTAGTGAGTGAAGCTAGGTGAAAGGGAAAACCCTGGTGAGTGAAGCCAGGCAGATGAGAAACCCTGGTGAGTGAAGCCAGGTAAAAGTCCTAGTGAGTGAAGCTAGGCAGATTGGAAGTCCTGGTGAGTGAAGCCGGGCAGATGGAAAACCCTGGTGAGTGAAGCCAGGTAAAGTCCTAGTGAGTGAAGCTAGGTGAAAGTCCTGGTGAGTGAAGCCGGACAAGGGAAAAATCCAGATGGATCAAGGGTGATCGGACATCTGGTGTTGGAAAGACCAAGTGGGTCAAAGGGATTGACCGGACACTTGATGGGGAGTCTTAGCAAGTCAAGGGAGTGACCGGATGCTAAGCATGATGTACCAACAGGTCAAGGTTGACCGGATGTTAGTTTGGAAGGTTTGAGACTTGGTTTGGGCAAAAACCAAGCTCTGGATCGATCAGTGGATTGATCCAGTGATACACTGGGTATCTGGATCGGTCTAGGGACCGATCAGCAGGAAGCCTGATCGGTCCCCGGGACCGATCAGGGTACTCACAGAGAGTTGGGCAACTCTCTGTGAAAGCATTCTGATCGGTCTGGGGACCGATCAGCATAGAGCCTGATCGGTCCCCACGACCGATCAGATCAGCCCCAGACCGATCAGGGTGATGCCTGATCGGTCTGGCCCTAGCCGTTGAGAGACAACGGCTAGATTCTTCTGCTGTCTTTGGCCTCTGTTCTTCTCGCAGGTGGATGCAGGCTATAAAAGGACTGAGGGCTCCTACAGTGGAGTCTCTCACTTACGCTGCTTCTCTTCTTCTTCCTACTCCTGACTGTGATCGAGCTTTGCTGAGCTCTTAGCTTACTGAGCTTCGTGTGAGATCCTTCTTGAAGCTTCGGGTGAGCTTTCCTCGACTGATCAGCTGCTGCTGTGAGTTTCCTGAAGTTGCTGCTTCGGATTCCAGTCAACAAGAACAGTAGGCAAGCTTTGTTTTGTACATTCATATTGTCTTCTGTTTTGTGCTGTATTTTTGTACACCTTTCTTGCTGTTGCAAGAAGTTTCTGTGGCGAGGTTTCTCCACCCAGAAGGAGTGTTCTTATTAGCCGGTTTTCCGGGGACTCATCCACTGACGGATTGATAGGCTTCGTCCATCTTACGGACACGCCGAGGAGTAGGAGTTTCATCTCCGAACCTTGTTACATCGACGAGTTTGAGGTTTGCTATTCTCCGTTGTCGTTTCTATTATTTATTTCCGCTGCGCTAACCTTGATTTGTAGAAAGAAACGAACGATTTGGGGCGGCTATTCACACCCCCCCTCTCTAGCCGCGACCATCGGTCCTAACATATGGGTCATAATATGGATGTTTTGATGCTCGATGCATGATTTATTGATAACGAGTGTGTTTTTCAATCGTTGCAACATTTTGGTGAAGTTCTACACCCTTTTTATTTGAAATTTTGATGTTAGAATTTCATTAACTTGCTGCTGCCTTAGGATCATTAGAACGATGATTTAATGATGTTTTTGTTAATTTTTATTGAAATTCTAATGGTGGGAAGAATCGGGTGTTTACTGTTGCCTTAGGGTTATTGGAACAATGATTTAACAGAGTTTTTATCAATTTTCTATTGAAATTATGATGTTGGAAAGAACCGGGAGCTTGCTGCTGCCTTAGAGTTATCAAACGAACAAAGGTTTGGTAAAGGGGTCACATTCAATGATATGAACTCACTTAAATATTTTGATATTTAAAGTTGATGTTGAAAGTTAATGTTTGATATTATTTTATTAAAGTTTGAAGATCCATTAGACTAAGTGTCCTCAAGGTATAAATTTTAAATGTCCAAGGTATTTTTTTTAAAAAATATATATTGAAAAGCATGTGAATGTATATTTATTTCTTGTTATAAAATATTTGAACTTGCTGAGTCATTAGACTAACTAAATCCAAATGGTGCAGGTAATGAGGAGACATAAGGTCTTGATGGATGAACTCGCTCGTATCAGACAGTGAACACCCGATGACCTTGTTCTTTTTTTTTTTAGTTTATGTTATTCTCCACATTAGAATGTGGAGTTTTCTTTTCGTAGTTGATGATGTAATTGTTGGTTAGATGTCTTAGATTCTTTAATTTGGTTGGTTGCACATTTGAATCTTTA
This sequence comes from Zingiber officinale, assembly GCF_018446385.1. NCBI lineage: Eukaryota > Viridiplantae > Streptophyta > Magnoliopsida > Zingiberales > Zingiberaceae > Zingiber > Zingiber officinale. The sequence continues at coordinate 99,625,550 of NC_055989.1, read as the reverse complement.
GATATTTATTCACACTGTTGATTATGATATCCAAGCAAGATTTTGTTATATTGATTTCTAGTTGAACAAATTTTGAAATGCATGACATCAAAGTTGAGTTATTTGACTTTTTTTTTTTTGTTATTTTGGAAGGGAGGGTTTGTACAACATGTTTTGAAAACTATAAGGGGATAAAGTTTTAGGTTATTTTACAGTAACTCCTAATCCAAGGTCCCCACTCGTTGAGTGTTTTTGTTAGGAAATTCACTAGTAGCACGAAGGTTACAGAGAGATATAAAATTCAAAGTACAATTAAATGAAACAAGAATACCAATGATTTAGAATAGAAGCTTGAGCATAGCCGTCGTAGTAGTGTTTCAGTGTCGTAATAGCGTTTTGAACAGCTTAGAAGTTATTTAATCATAGAAGAATTGTTGTTGAAGGCCATTAAGGCCTATCCAATCCACCTTCGTCGCCAAATTATCCACTTCTAGACTCTTGGACCACTCTTGGGCACCTAGATCACTAACATGGCGACACCTTGTTGAAGCTTTATCCTGGTCGAGTCTATCCCGTCCCAGACACTTAGATCACTTCCAAGCACCTGGATATTAACATATGCTGACCAATTAGAGGCTACCACCTCATTCTATCGTGAACCGAGGTGATCAAGTCACCTGGACCCTTTCTAGGTGCTTGGATCAACTTAAGGCATCTGGATCCCTATCAGGTGCCTGGATCCGCACTTCCAGCCTTTTAACTTTTGCATCACCGAGTTAGGACATAAAACAAATAATATGGAAATAAAATAGTTTGGTAGTCTTTGGACTATCTGGTCCTGACTTTTAAATTTTGCTGGAATCCTAGGTCGGATTGACGTCTACTATTCCCTCAACGAGAAACTCGTCCTCACCTACTCCTCTCAGGAGAATTTACTTGTTGCCAAACATTAGGTCCTCCTGACTTATTTGGAATTTTGTTTAGCATCCGATCTTGACCTACGAGACTTTCCACTAGACGTCCAGTCCTTAACCCGCCTAGACTCCTGGCTGGTGTCTGCAACCCCAAAGATTCCGGCCTAGTGTCCTCAACCCATAGGATTTTTGCCCGACGTTCTGATCTATCAAGAATTCTGCCAGTCTACTAGACCTGGACTTCCTTGCTCAGTCTGTTGGTGCAGTTAGCACCAATGGTCAAACTTAGATTTTGATGAATGATAAATGGTTTAACGTTAGATGTTATATTTATCTGATACTTTTACTAAGTGTGCAGGAATTAAGGGGACTAGAGGACTTGACACCAGGCTAAAATCTAATTAGGTGTGAGGACTTAATAATTGGTACGAAGTCCAGATAGGTCAAGGTGTGACCTGATATCTGGCAGGAAGTCCAATTGAGTACAAGACCTGACAATTGCTGAAATCTAGTTGGGTCCGTGGACCTGATAACTAGCAAAAAAATCTGGCAGATTAAGAGGTAAATCAAGTGACTGCAAATGGTAAGTGAAGGCAAGTCATTGGAGGAGAGTGATCTAGTGAGGATGAGTCCCGATGGGACTATAGGCGCTGTCCAACTTACAGTCATTTATATGTCTAAGCTAAAACCATGATTAGATTCTACTTTTGGATAAACATGATCTAATTAATAATTATTTTAGTACAACTGTGTCAACTTTGTTTTACGGGTTATTTTTTTTATTGAGCTAATATGAACTTGTAGGATTGAATTGCATAAACAAACTTTGGATGAATAGTGTCTAAGGCACCTCTAAGCTGCGTAGAGGTGCCCTGGACTCACTGGAGCTGCCCACGCGCAAATAAACTTCAAGGATAAAGGTTTGCTTCATGAAGGTGCCCTAGAACGCGTTTGAGACACCTCTGAGTGCATTGGAGGTACCTTAGAGCATTTGGAGGTGCCCTCGTGTGGATAAAAATTGAAGGTCTTTGAGCTAATAGAGTCTGAAGCTTGCGTGATCATATTTGAGGTTAGAGGTGCCTCAGATGAGGTTGGAAGTGCCCTCAACACTCCTTATAAGCAATGTTCGGCCAGCACTTGAAGAACGATTCACACACGAACTATTCTGATCATTCTGTTGCTTCGTTCTCTAACTGTTGTGACTCTACTGTGTCTGACTGCAGTAGGCAGACCAACACCAATACACGAACTCGATCAAATTTAATTCTTCTAAGTGTTGGTAATGATTCTTTTATTGTGCATCTTTTATACTTACAAAAGAAAAGTATAGGGTTGTTACACTTTTTTTCTTCTCTATTTATATTCGATTATTCTTCCGAGGGTTTACTAGTAGAGAATTTAGTGAATTTTTCATTGATAGGTCCAAGGGACCTGGGTCCTAGAGTAGGAGTCGCCAAAGGCTCTGAACTAAGTAAATCGATCATGTCCTCTTTTCTTTGCTCGTCTTAGTTTATTTTCAATTCCGCTACGTACTCGATTTCTAAACAAAAGATTTTTTTTTTAAATACACGTGATTCCCCCCCCCCCCCCCCCCCCCTCTCTCTCTCATGTACCATTGGTCCGACACAGTCCATTTGACCAGAACCTCCTTGCCTAACCTCAACTAGTACTTGTAACTGACCTAAGATCACTTAGAAGTTTTTGGTTTAGCTACCTGCACACACAGTGAAGTTCATTAGATAACAAGAAAACCTTTAACTTTGAACCTTTGCTAACATCGAAATAGGTTCGATTATTTTGTGCTCTCTACACTAATAATCTCTTCCTTTTTTATTATGACAATCTATTTTAAAGTTAAATAATTATAGAGCATATATAAAACAAATAAGTTAAACAAAAAAAATACTCTCCCATAAGTCAATCTCTTCCCTTGAAATTAACGTCTTAGGAACCTCAACTTTTAATCTTATTCATCCCCTCTTTGAGGTACATAAAAAACCAACAGGGAATCAAAACAAAAACATTACTAAGTTGTTAAGCATAAAATATATTTAAAAAAAAAATGAATTTTAAAAACTAATTTTTCAAGTGAACTTTTAAAAATACGTGAAGCTATAAGATTAATTTTCCATAAATGATTGTCAAGTGTTTTAGAAAATGAAAAAAAAATAGAGTTTTCAAACATGCTCCCCTTAGTTAAAACTTTTTCCTAAAAATTTTAAAACCATGCATATTTTAAAAATCCACATATTTTTTAAAAAAAAATATTTTACTATAATTTTTAACCTATCATTTCTCCTATTTTGACATAGAGGATAGACCCTTTAGTAAAAAAAACAAAAACAAAAAAAATAGGAGATGACTACTTATAATTACGGTAGGATCATAGTCGTGATCCAGTTATAATTAGTTGCAATCTCTTTTTTGGTTCACTGTCCCCTCAGATTATAGTTTAGATCAAGGCGGGTGGCCGAAGACTACCGGGGGTGGACAAGTGACCATGCAGGTTGGCACAGAGCGGGGCTGACCTCAAGGTAGCCTCTGGCGACTCACCCCGATCAAAATTATAACCTAGATGAGACAATAAATTGAAGGAGGGATCACAATTAATTATGACTAGATCACGACTATAATCCGACTATAATTATAAGTGGTCCATCTCCTAACTGTTGATATGCATTAGAAAAATTTTGTTTAGTGAAAAAAATGTATTTTTGAAAAACATTTAAAAACTTCAAAAATAGGCATTTTAAAAAAATTTCCAAAAGATTATTATTGAAAATATATTTTAATAAGCAATATTAATTGTGTCCTTATAATTCAAGCATGCATAATTTCAATATACATTTAAAATAAATTGTCCAGCAACTTATCCTTATCAAAAGTGTAACAAGTTAATTATCAATTACGGATTTTAATTTAGTTAATTAAATTTCAAATTATATTTAGTTAGGGTTTAGATTAATTAATTTAAAGTTTTAATTGATTTTCATTAGTTAAGTTAATTAAGTAGGTTAATTAATTAGTTTAGATTTCATTAATCGGTTAAATTGGATTTAATTAGATTAAGTTATATTAATTAAATAAGTTTGATTAATTAAATTTTAATTTAATTAATTAGATTAATTATATTGAATTAACTTTATAATTATATAAATTAAATTAGTTAATTAGGTTGAAATAATTAAATTGATTAATTAGTTTAAGTTAACTAAATTGACAAATTAAGTTAAGTTAATTAAATTTATTGAGTTAGATTTAATTAAGTTAATTTGATTAATAAAGTTTCAATTAAATTAATTATTTGAGATGGAATTAATTAAGTTAATTTTATTAACTAAGTTTTAATTTAATTAATTATTTGATTTGGATTTAATTAAGTTTAATTGATTAATTAAGTTTAGATTAATTTATTTTTAATTAATTATATTATATTTGGATTAATTAAGTTAATTAATTAGTTAGTTTTAATTAATTAAATTTTAGATTAATTAATTAAATAGGTGTTAACTAAATTTTAATTAAATTAATTAGGTTGAATAAATTAGATTAATTAATTAGGTTGATTTAAATTCGATTAATTAATTAAGTTTGATTAAAAGTTTCAATTAGATTAATTAAGTTTGATTAACTCTTTCAATTAAATTAATTATGTTTATTAAAAATTTCAATCAAATTAATTAGTTTGATTAAAAATTTTAATTAGATTCTATTAATTAATTAAGTTAGATTAATTAATTTATTGAATTTGATTAATTAGTTTTTATTGATTTAAAATAATTAAGTTAAATCAATTAAATTTGATTAATTAAGTAGATTAATTAAATAGGTTAGATTAATTAAATGAATTTGGTTAATTAAGTTTTAATTGAATTAATTAATTTAATTAAAATAATTAATTGTGTTTGAATTAATTAATCAAGTATTAATTAAATGGATTAATGAATTAAGTTGGTTCAATCAGGTGCTACATAGATTTTTGTGAGATATTTTTAAATTTTATCTTTATAAATTTAGTTTGAATTCTAAAATTGATTGACATTTTGAGTTATATTTAAATTTAATGATTAGTTAGTTAAGTATATATTTTAAAAATTAGCTTCCATCTGTGTGAGGCATAAGGGTATGCTTGGGTATCAGAACAACAACCACTTCTAGATAAAGTCTTTTAAAGAAATTGTATACTTAACTTTCTTGTTGAGAAACCTTGGTCTAATTATGTTGGGCATATTAGGAAATAATTATTATAAGTAAATAGTTATTTATTTCCTAGTTATTAGAGAATAACTATTATTAGAAAATAGTTATTTGTTTTCTAGTTATTAGAGAATAATTATTATTAGGAAATACTTAGGGTTCGTTTGGTTTGCACGTTTTTCATTTTAATTTTTTGAAAAACATGCGTTTTTGAAAAATGATGTTTGGTTTGTATTTTTCATGTCTGTTTTCTAAAAAAATAGATAGCATTTTCTGGAAAAATAGAGAATGATGAAAATTCATTTTTTATTTTCTAGAAAATATTTATTTTCCAAAAAATAAAAATGGAACGTGCGTAAACCAAACATACCCTTATTGTTTTCCTAATTTATGTATTTTCCTATTTTAACTTGTAATGGTATTTATATATACCATATGCTATTATTAATAATATATGTTAATTTTATCGTTAATATGGTATCAGATTGATAAGCTTAACAACAATCTTTTTTTAATTTTTTTTCTTTCTTTTTCTCCTCTCTTCCGCATTTCCTTTTCTCATGGTTAAAAAAAAAACCTTAGCTTTCTTCTCCTTTCTCTGCCACTGACGCCAATTGGATTCGCCGTTGTCGCGTCTTTTCTACTGTTCATCTGTTGCTGTGGCTAGAGGAGGTGACGTTGTCCAATGGTAGCCCACCATCGGCCTTATCGCCATCAAAAAAAAAAGTTCTTGTTGTCCCTCCGCCGCTGACATCCTTGTATCACTAGCCCCCTTTCCCTACAAATTTAGCGACTCCACCGCTTCCTTCGCTTTCTCCTTCACGGGTTCAAGTCCATCCTATGACACCTTCATCGGTGTCGCCTTTCCTCGGGCTTTCTGTCCAGCCATTTCTGTGATCTCTTTAGCTTTCTTAGAATCTTCGTTCTCTCCTATTTTCCTTTCTTATATTTTTATTTTTGTCCTAAAAAATTAAAAAATTCTCTTTTCTGACTTCCTCTTTTCCACTGTATAATAATTTTATTTTCTTCTTTCAAAAGGTCCATTAATAGCAAGGTTCAATTCCTTCTCTTTTCTCTTTCTCTTCTTGTTTTTTCTCATAGCGAGAGCAATATTATTATCTTTTTTCTTAAGTTTAAAGATATCAAATTTCATCCTTCTCTTCCTCCTCTCATAGTAACAGCCGCATTATAGAAGTCTTTCCTTCATGAGTATTATTTTAGCCATCTTTTGATAGGTCAAATAGCAAGTTTTTTTTTCTAAATTTTGTTCAATAGCAGATTTTCTACATTTGCTCAATCATATGCAGCCACCAAAAAGCAACCCTCTCTATGCTGCTCTTATTCTGATGACAAGTCAGATTCCAGCCTTCAAACAACAACACCTCTTCTCCTTCTAGTTGTTCTATTCTTTCATCAAAGGTAAAGTTCAACAAATCATCGTTTCGTTGATCGCACTGGTGGATTTTGCTCTAAAAGAATACCCATCGGTTGCCTTCTACAATGGTTGCCTCCGAGGACATCACTCGCCGACTATCTCTCACAAATACTCCTGATTCATCTTCCAAACAACGCACGGTTGCATGCTCTTCGACTGAGGTTGAATATCGCAATTGTCTCTGTGGCATCTGAGATCCAATGGATTAAGTCACTTTTGACAGATCTGCTTCTTTTGGTTACCATGCCTGCTATGCTTTTCACTGATAATTTGGGCCTTCGAACTACGAGTTACTCATATTTTTACTGAGGATCAGTTGGTTGATGTACTTACCAAGTCGCTTTCTTGACCTCGGCTGTTTGCTATTTGTAACAAGATTGGTGTCATTACTGGGACACCATCTTGAGAGGGCGTATTAAGAAATAATTATTATAAATAAATAATTATTTATTTCCTAGTTATTAGGGAATAATTATTATTAGAAAATAGTTATTTCTTTTCTAGTTATTAGAGAATAATTATTATTAGGAAATATTTATTATTTTCCTAATTTATATATTTTCTTATTTTCACTTGTAATGGTATTTATATATATCATATGCTATCATTAATAATATGTGTGAATTCTATCATCAATAGGGCAAGTATCAATCAAGATTAAGTCCTTATCAAACCATTCTAATTTAAACATAAAATAATCTAGACATGTAAGGTAAAATAATAAATCAAGCAATCATGCATTTTAAGGAAAAAATTATTTTTCTATTGGCTTCCCCTGGGTTATAACTTTAATAAGGTCTATCTAAGTAATGAATTTGACCTTTGGGTATCCAATATTGGTTTGGTCCAACTTGATTAGTCAAGCTTGATTTATGGACACATGATTGGACTTGGTTTCTAGCATTTCGATTCACTTAACATACATATGATCTAAATCGAGTCTTAGCCTTATATCCAAGTTCGGATTAATTCTAGATGATTTTTTGTATTTCAAGTATCATATCAAGGTACTTGGAACCTGAAGTAAACTATTCCAATGAATCCTTAAATTCTTTGACTTGATTTTTCAGAATGAAATTTTCTTCCTCAAATTGTTAGAATTGAGTTAAAATTCCACTTTGAACTTCGTCAGTCAAAGAACTTGGATTAGCCTCCTCTTTAAGAGATGTTACATCATTCTGGAGTGACTTGACCCAAATATTAAATTTGGCTAATTTTTGCATTAAATACGATAACATATTGTATAATTTTTTTAACTAATGTAGGACTTACAATAGAATCTTCTAAACCCGATACAAATTCGTGGCTTAACTCGGACTCGTCTTCGGATTCGATCTCGGACTCAGCTTTGGATTCAGTCTCGACAACTTAAACTTATACTAGTAGTGCCAATAAGCTTGCTTGAACTTTTTCTTATTCGTCCGACTCTTCCGATGACCTAGACCACATTGCTTTCATGACTTCCTTCTTCTTTGCTTCTTTAATAATTTCCGAACTAGGATGACTAGTTCAGTAGTGATTTCCTTGTCATCTTCTGAGTCTAATTCATCTTCAGATTCAGGTTCAGGTTAGAATTTGGACTTCGACTCCTTAGTCTTAAATTTTCCTACAAGCAAAGCAATTCCTTTCTCGACAGAGCGTGCATTAGTTTGTTCATGCAATTCAAATTCGGATAATAACTTGTCTAGTCTAATAGATGAAAGATTCTTAAAAATCTTATAAGCATCTACCATAGATGTCTATAAAGTATTCCTTGGAAATGCATTGAGAGTATACCTTATGATGTCACGGTTCTCCACTTGTTGTCCGATCGAGTGTAGGCCATTGAGTAGATCTTGGATTCTTGTGTGTAGCTTACTTGCTAATTCTCTTTTCTACATTTTAATATTATACAATTTATTCAGAATTAAACCATGTTTCAATATTTTGGTGTCGGAAGTCCCTTCGTGTAATTCGATCAATTTCTCCCAATGATCTTAGTGTTGTTGAAAGGTCTGATCCGGTTTAATTCATCTTTCGTTAGGCCACACTGTAGGATTTGAGTCACCTTTGCGTCTGCCTCGATTTTTCTTTTTGTTGGAGTATCCCATTTGTCATAAGTGGGTAGTACTCCGTCTTCGGTGGAGAGTGTAAATCCGGTTTGGATTATAGTCAACATCTCCACCTAGGTTTTCAGATGGTACTCCATTTGACCCTTTTAATAGTTGAAGTCTTCACCGGAGAAAAGAAGTGGACGTGCAATACTGTAGCCCTTTTGATGGGTCATTAAGGAGGTGGTTGCATGACAAAAATATGAAAAAAAAAAAGTACCAATACTTGGTCTGCTCGAATGGTGGTTGCACCAATTCAAAGCAACCCCGTTCTGATACCAATTGAAGGATTGAAAAATAGCACTAGAGGGGGGGTTGAATAATGCATGTTGTTTTATCACTTTTTTATAATACACAAGAAATAGCACATGATGGAAAAGAAATAAACAAACACGAAGATAATACCGTTTCTTTTTTACTTGAGTGACAGCTCGGCGACTGCTAGTCCAAGACCCACACTCACTGAGTGCTTTCATTGGATAATTCACTAATAACACAAAGGTTGTAGAGAGATAAAATATTCAAAATATAATTAAATGAAACAAGTATATCGACAATTTAGATTAGAAGCTTGAGCATAGTTATCGAAGTAGTGTTTCAGCGTCGTATCAGCATTTCAAAGTAGCTCAGAAGCAGTTTGATTGTAGAAGAATTGTTGTTGAAGGCTGCTGGTTGAGGCTGCTTTTATAAGCCATTGCAGGTGCCTGGATCCCTTTCAAGTGTCTCCACTGAGACCTATCCGATCCACTTTCGTCGTCAACTTATCTACTTCCAAGCGCTAGGACCACTCTTGGTCTCCTAGACCACTGATGTGGCGACACCTCATCGAAACTTTATCCTGGTTGAGTCTATCTGGTCTCATATGCTTGGATCACTTCTAGGCACCTGGATGCTGATGTGCACCGACCAATTAGACACTGCCACCTCATCCTGTCACGAGAAGAGGTGATCTTATCGGCATCTCATGGTTAATTTGGATACTTCTAGTCATCTAAAACACCAAGTAGTACTCTCATTTTCCAAGTATCTGATCTAGCTTCTATTGGTCCATTAAAACTTTCATTGCTAAGTATTTTGTCATCCCTGGAACTCTCTACTGCTGAGTATGCATTCAATTATCGGTTGCATTTTGTGAATTGTCACTCGAAGTTGTAACAAAGGGAGGTTGCCACATTTGTTCTATGTGTTCCAATAGTACCTTAACACTGACACATTGACATTGCCCTTTTGATATTTAGGATCATCGTGCATTATATTGTTGGATCGAGTAATTCACTAGAGGGGGGTGAATAGCAATTTAGAAAATTATCGTAGAAAATCGAGTACGCAGCAGAAAGATAAAAGTGAGAATAGAACAATGCTAATACAATCAATTTTACTTGGTTCGGAGCCTTCGTCGACTCCTACTCTAAAGCCCGCACTCGTTGAGTGATTTCGTTGGGCAATCCACTAGCAGTTCAAAAATGTTATTACAAAATTAAGGTACAAGAACTTTGGAAAATAAATACCGACAACAATAAAGGAAATAAAAGGCAGCATGTTATCGGAGTAGTTTTGCAGCATCGCAGGAGCACATCACAACAAAGCAAGCGTTGGAAGATCTTGTTGTGAGTTGTTCTTTGCTCCAAGGCTCACCTTCCTTATATAGGAGGCTCCGGGCGCTCGGATCCCTTCCGGGCACCTGGAGTGTGACGTAGCCCGGCCAACCATAGAGCTCCACGTGGTGATGCACGATGGGGATAAAGTTTGCATTCCAGGCACTCGAACCATCCAGGCACCCGGATCCCTTCCGAGTGCCCGGACCTCCATCTTCTAGCTACCTGGACGAAAACGTTAGTCCAAGGCGAAATGCAAATTATACAACCTGCAAAATAAAGTGTTAGCATAATTTATATAAGGAACAAGTAATAATTAGATCTCGTCTCGCCGAGATCGGAATCTAGTCAAGATCTCAACTTAGAGTTCCAAAATGGTTCTAAGTTGGATCGGCACTTAAGTTCCCTTCCTAGAAACGCGTCCTCACAGTCACTCCCCTTCAGTGACTTACTTTTACTTACCTGCAGATGTCCAATTAGCCCGTCGACCCGTCTGGACTTCGCGCCAGCTACCCAGTCAGCCCGTCGACCTAGAAACACTGAGTTAGCATAGTAGATAAAAATAATACAGTAAACCTAGGGTTACCTCCCTAGGGTTGCCTAGCTTCACTCACTAGGACTTCCATTGTCTGGCTTCACTCGCCAGGACTTCCTAACCTAGCTTCACTCACTAGGGTCTGGCTTCACTTACCAGGACTTCCTCCACCTAGCTTCTGTTGGTGCGGTTAGCACTAACGGTCTAACTCAGGTTTTGATGAATGACAAATCGGGTTAAGTTAGGTTTTTCGTGATCTAACACTTTGACCGAGTGTGCAGACGAAGTCCAGACAGGTCGACAGGCTGACCAGATGTCTGGCACGAAGTCCAAGCGGGTCGAAGGGCTGATCGGACGCTTGGCAAGAAGTCCAGCTAGGTCGACGGGCTGACCGGATAGCTGGCGAGAAGTCCAAGCGGGTCGACGGGCTGACCGGACGCTTGGCGAGAAGTCCAGCTAGGTCGATGGGCTGACCGGATAGCTGGCGAGAAGTCCAAATGGGTCAAAGGGCTGACCGGACGTCTGGCAGGTAAGTAAAGGTAAGTCACTGGAAGGGAGTGACTATGAGGACGCGTTCTCGGGAAGGGAACATTAGGCGTCGATCCGGCTTAAATCCATTTTGGATCTCTAAGTCGAGATCGTGACTAGATTTCGGTCTCGGAAAGACGGAATCTAAGTCATACTTTTTATGTCAAACTTATAAACTGTGCTAACACTCTGCTTTGCAGGATATACATTATTTATTTACCTCGAACTAACCTTGTCTTGCAGGAAAGCTGGTTTTTGGAGAAAGGTGGTCCGGGCGCCCGGGAGGCGATTTTTATCCAGATCGCGCGTCGCCACGTAGAACTCGCTGGTTGGACCTACCACGTCTCACCAGGGCGCCCGGAAGGGATCCGGGGCGCCCCGAGCCTCATATAAAAGGAGGGTCAGGGGGGAGCTTCAAACACAACTGAAAAAGAGAGATCTTCTACTGCTTGCTCTACTGCTCTGCGCTCCTGCGACGCGAACAAAGCTCCAACAACGCGATCTTTCTTCTTTGGTTAATTTTCTTGTCGGTATCGCTTTAATTTTCATTAGCATTTCAGCACTTAGTTTGTAATAATTTTTCGAACTGCTAGTGATTGCCCATCGAAAGCACCCTTGTGTGCGGGCCTTGGAGTAGGAGTTGACACAGGCTCCGAACTAAGTAAAACTGGTTTGTGTTAGCGTTGTTTCTCTATTTCCGCTGTGCGTAACTCTTTTCGAACGAATTTTTTAATCGATATTCACCCCCCCTCTATCGAAACATCACGATCCAACAAGTGGTATCAAAGCAGGTACCGCTCTGATTTGGTGCAACCACCAATTAGACAAGGGGGGAAATTTTCTTTTGTTTCTTTTCTTTCTTTCGCTTTCAGTCTTACGTTTAATTCCAAACTAATACTATTATCTTTTTGGAAAGTTTTCTCGTTGCAATTAAATCTAAATTGGTGCAACACCAATTTAGTTCATTTATTTTCTTTTAATTCTTCCCGCATTGCTAATCCAAGACCAAGTCTTGGGAATTTGCATGTCTATTTGTTTGATTGTGTGTAGGATTTAAAGTGTCTCAGCTTGAAGGCTTCAGCACAGTACGACCTCCCCTTTTCAACGGGGACGATTTCCCGTACTGGAAGAAGAGAATGGAAGTGTATCTCAAGACAGACTTCGACCAGTGGATGAGAGTCACTAAACCCTACAAAATACCAGTAGACAGTTCCGGGAATCTAGTACTAGATCCAGAAGATTGGACATCAGACCTAAAAAAGAAGGCATCAACAGAGAACAAGGCAATCAACACCCTACAGTGTGGATTGACTAGAGAAGAACTAAACCGGGTCGGACCACATAAGAATGCCAAAGAGCTGTGGGACAAACTGATCGAGCTGCACGAAGGAACCAACGATGCTAAGGTAACAAAAAGGGATTTACTCTTAAATAAAATATTTAATATAAAAATGCAGGAAGGGGAAACTGCAAGTTAGCTGCACGCGAGGATCAAGGGCATCCTCAACGGGCTCCACGTGATAGGCCACCACATGGAGAACCGGGACTTAATAAGGTATGCACTGAATGCGTTCCCACGTAATAGTTTGTGGCCATCTATTGTGGATGCCTACAAAATTTCTAAAAACTTATCTAAACTTAAATTAGACGAGTTGTTTTGTTAATTAGAACTACATGACCAAACTAACGTCGGGGCCGAGAAGGGTGTAGCTTTGTTTGCAAGTTCCTCCAAGGAGAAGATAAAGAACAAGTCTGAACCTGAAGACGACTTTGATAAGAACTCTGAAGATGAAGAGCACCTGGTGAACTTGGTAAGGAAAATGTTCACTAGGAGGAAAAGGAGCTTCACCAAAAAGGACCTTCAAAAGATCAACTCTCCAACCGACCCGAGGAGTGTGACATGCTTTGGATGCAACAAAAAGGGCCACTACAAGAACGAGTGTCCGAAATTAAAAAACGAGAAACCAAGGACGACCAAAAAGAAGGCTCTTAAAGCAACGTGGGACGACACTTCCTCGGATGAATTGGAAGCCGAAGAACAGAAGAACAAGAGTTACCTCGCGCTGATGGCCCGCGAAGAAGAATCAGAGGAAGAATCGGAAGACGGGTCTGAACCCGAATCGAGCCACGAGTCCGTACTCGTTTCCGAAGGTCCTGAAGAGGTATACCAAAATTTAAATAAGAAATTTTTTAAAATTATTTCTTGCTTAAAAAATAAATTAGTTAAAATAGAAAAAGAAAATGATTTGCTCTTTGAAGAAAATCAAAATCTCAACGAACAAATAAAAAATTCAAATCCAACTCAAGATCTAACACTTAGGAGGAGAATTTATCACTAAAAAGTGAAATTAATAATTTAAAAGAAATATTAGAAAAATTCACAACAAGATCCAAAAACTTAGATTTAATATTAAATAATCAAAAAGCAATTTATAATAAAACTGGACTTGGCTATAAGTCAAGCTCAAATAAAACATTCAAGTCATTAATAACCCAACACAAACCAACAAACAAGCTTGGGTTTCGAAAGTGTGTTTAATCACGCAAGTAGGACTTAATCAATACTACATACCTAAAGAAAAAATATTTTATATAAACTCAAACAAATCAAGTCAAAGACCAAAATACAAACCTAAACAAAAAAATTTAAAATCTAAACATATTAAAACTCAACAAAATGTAAACTATCACCAAGTAAAATATAATTACAAAAGAAATAGACATAAACCAAGAATAAAATTAAATTAAATGACCATTAATTCAGGGGGAGGCTCCAGAATAGCTAGCACCTCCAAAACTAACCTACCCAGCAGGGTAACACTAACCAACCTACCCAACAGGGTAATTAGGATTAGTTAAAAAGGGTTCAAGTTTGACTTGAAAAATGGTACTGGTGAAATATTGGATGATAGTACGTTAGGGAAGCTTAGTCTATGCATGTCTAGGAAGATATGACTTCGACCTGGTGCATTTGGCTAAGTGGAAATGACCGAAGCTACCCTTTATGAATCCTAACCAGTTAGACCAAGGTTTTGTACTAAGTCCAGTGGATAGGACTATTTGGAAAACCTCGAAGGCATGGTTACTTTAATGATGTCCGAGTGACTCACCATAGCCCAGAAGTTTATCCAGAGAACGCCTATTTGTTGAACCCAAAGCTAAACCTGAATCTAATGTAAGTTTAAAACAAACCCTAAATCTGAATCTAATTCATCTCACAAAATTATAGGATTCCCTGATTGAAAACATAGATCGGGTGAGATGACTAAGGACATTAAATTAAATTAAATTAAATTAAAATTAAATTAAAATTTAAAAAAAACTAAAACTTAATTTTTTTAACTTAAAATTTTATTTTAAAAAATTAAAACCCATTTTTTTTAACTTAAAAATTTATTTTAAAAAAATTAAAACTTATTTTTTTAAACTTAAAATTTTATTTTAAAAATTAAAACTTATTTTTTTAAACTTAAAAATTTATTTTAAAAAATTAAAACTTATTTTTTTTAAACTTAAAAATTTATTTTAAAAAATTAAAACTTATTTTTTTTTAAACTTAAAAATTTATTTTAAAAAATTAAAACTCATTTTTTTTACTTAAAAATTTATTTTAAAAATTAAAACTTAATTGTTTTTTAACTTAAAAATTTATTTTAAAAAAATTAAAAAAAATTTTAACTTAAAAATTTATTTTAAAAAATTAAAACTCATTTTTTTAACTTAAAAATTTATTTTAAAAAAAATTAAAATTTTTTTTAACTTAAAAATTTATTTTAAAAATTAAAACTTAATTTCTTTTACTTAAAAATTTATTTTAAATTAAAACCTAAATTTTTTTTACTTAAAAAATTATTTTTTTCATTCTAAAAATTTATTAAAACTTAAATTTTTAATATCTATTTTAAAATTTTTCTTTCTCTTAAAAAAAAACAATACCGGAGTCAAAAACCAGGGGTGGGCGCCCCTGGTATACGAACCTGGGGCGCCCGGAGGGGATCCGGGCGCCCCGCCCTACTTGACCCCGGGCGCCTGGAATAGGTCCGGGCGCCCGGACTCCCCTATATATAGGGGGGCAGAGGCGCCCCCTACCCTTGCACCTCCTCTTCCAAGCTTTCTTTCAAGCTTTACTACGAAAGCATTCAAAGTTAAAATTTTCTCTCGTTCTACGGTTAATACGCGGTCGCGAATCAATCGAGGTCGTCAGTTCTAAAAATATTTTAGCAATGGCTCCTCGGTAAAATTCTTGTCTTCTATTTAACGTTTAAGAATATTATTGCATGTTTGTTTTCTTTAATTAGTATAATTTTGTTATATAATTTAGGAAACGTTCTAAATCTGGTGCTGGGTCCTCTACTCAAGTGTTGATCCTAGGTTCCCACTAATGAGCTTAGGATTAAGTTTGAGTCAACCATCTACATGGCCATTAGGACCAAATGTATAGATAAAGCGTTCTTTTTACACTCTTGTGTTCCAGCTATAGACGCCATAAACCACT
This sequence comes from Zingiber officinale, assembly GCF_018446385.1. Classification (NCBI taxonomy): domain Eukaryota; kingdom Viridiplantae; phylum Streptophyta; class Magnoliopsida; order Zingiberales; family Zingiberaceae; genus Zingiber; species Zingiber officinale. The sequence goes on along the minus strand of NC_055989.1, from coordinate 99,609,782 downwards.
ACAACCTTCAGAACCTTGTTGAATGTACTAGCCAAGTAAACATAAGTTTGTGTGCAGAATTTTATAACAACCTAGTGAAAGTAGACGACTTTACATATACTACTAGGGCAGCTGGGACTGATATCATGTTGTCCCCTACTGTCATCCGAGAGTTTTTGGAGTTACGAGAGTCTACCTGTCCCTTTCAGTGCTCTCCTCCTAGGGAGCTACCCTTTGGAGATCCCTACTCGCATATCACTCTTGATACGATTTATTCGTATTTTTTCGGGGGCGAGCGAGTACCCACAGTGACCCAGTTTAGGTCAGTTACCCTTCGAGTCCAGGACTACGCCCTTTATAGGGTCTTAGTCTTTTGCATTCTACCACTGAGCACTCGCAACATCGCGATGATGCGCCCATTCCATTCCTTTCTCCTCTATGCTCTGTGTCATACGCTAGATATTGACATTAGCCTGCATATTTTTTCCACCATTATTTACTCGACCGGATATGTGACGAGTGGGCGAGTTCATATGCCCTACTATCACATTCTGACAGCATATATGTCCTCTTTGGGCATTGATGTCACCATAAGTGACATCCGCTATATGACCGAGTTTGACGTTATAGGATCTAGGAACTTTTCCCTAGCTAGTATTCATATAGATGATGAGGGTATCATGACTTGGCAAAGAGGGGCACAACACCAGCCTAACCCAGACGCACAGTAGGAGGAGCCGATGAGTTCTTTCTCGCACTCTTTCCTGACGAGGCCGCTCCTGCCCCAGCGCCAGCTCGAGCCCCACATCCCGCTCCTCGCACTCTAGCCGATCGAGTATCCGGGCTAGAGAGAGCTATGTCGAGCCTCCAGCAGGAGTCCTCCGAGTTTCACCGAGACATACGACGAGAGATCTCCGATTTCCGACATGAGGTGCGACAGGAGGTCTCTGATTTACGGCGAGATGTGCGACAAGAGATCTCCGACCTGTGACGAGACCTACGAGAGGACGACCGGGCTCGTTACACTGAGATATTGGCACTGCTTCGGTCGATGGGTTCCGGACCACCTCCGTCATCGTCTCAGTAGTCGTGATTATTACATAGAATTGTTATGACACTATTACAGCTTTTTGTAGTACATATTATTCTATTGATCCTCATTTTCAGATCTGATTGGTTATACTCTAATTTAATATACTAGGATTTTCAAAATTCTAAATTGTTTTAAATTCTAGGTTACAATTGCTTTATTTTTTTTCAAAACCTTCCTACTTCTAGAATTTCAAAACAATATTAGCCTTAGACTAGAAAAACTCCTTTAGAAATCATGCTCCCCTAGGACTAGCATTTGAGCATCTCACCAACACCCTAGGTTTACCTTACTTGTGATTGACAAACATAGAAAGGGGTGAGATGTATAGGCCAATTGTATGGACTTAAGATGCTTATGTCAATGCATCGATATAGGTCTGGGCGTTAAATACAAAACATACATTAATCAGGTTAAGTTATTCAATTTAGTCAACCACTAACTGATCACAATGAACTTAACTTGACTAACCAAGAGAAAGCTGCCATCTTCTGATAGTCAGTAAGTACCTAATTGGTTAGACAGCTATTTTAGATGTCAGGTTTAGGGGGAGGATTAAATCAACATTTAACACCAACATAATTTCCCCATCTTAAACATAATATTTTTTCTAAAATTTTTTTTCAGTATTCAAATTGGTCTTTGGTTTCAAATTTAAAATTTTTACAAACTTAATAAGTCTTGAAAAGAGAATTTTTTCAAACTTAGTTTTTGAAATCTTATTTTTCAAATATTTTCTTAAAACTAGCTTTTATAAAATTAAATTCTTCAATTAGATTTTATAAACTCAGATTTTTTTTTCAAACTTAGTTTCAATCAGCTTTGAAAAGTAAATATCTTTTAAAACTCAGTTTTGAAATTTTTTTAAGTTTGAAAAATGCTGTTTGGAAAATTTAACTTTGAAAACTTAGCCTTACAAATGTTGATTGTCAAAACTTATATTTGAAAAATACTTCAAAATTGAAACATATTTTGAAAATTTACCTTGATTCTAAAATTTGAACCTTAAACTTATATTAGAAAATTAGCTTTTCAAATTTCTGATTTGAAAATTCTCTATGAATTTGCAAAGTTATTTTTGAAAATTAACTTTTGCAAAAATAACGCTTTATATTTAGCCACTCTTTCAAAACTTAGCTATTTTCCAAAAGACTGTGTTACATGTTTTAGCTACCTTAAAAACTTAGTCTTAAAAATTAATTAATGTTTTAAACAAATCTTCGAAAGTTCAAACTCCCCCAAGTTAACTTGACATCGTTTCCTACATTTTTTATGTATTCTGTATTTTTGAATGTTTAAAATATATCCTTGTTTGATGAAAGTCAAAGGGGGAGGGATAGGTGGTTAAGTTAGAAAAATAAAATCAAAACTAACTTAAACCTCATGCTAGAACAAAATGTTTAACTTTTTTACTCGCATATTTGTACTAACTTAACCGGGTTGTCATTCCATCAAAAAGGGGGAGATTGTTGGTGTGGTTAGCACTAACGGTCTAACTCAGGTTTTGATGAATGACAAATCGGGTTAATTTAGGTTTGTCGTGATCTAATACTCCGACCGAGTGTGCAGACGAAATCCAGACAGGTCGACAGGCTGACCGGATGTTTGGCACGAAGTCCAAGCGGGTCGACGGGCTGACCGGACGCTTGGCAAGAAGTCCAGCTATGTCGACGGGCTGACCGGATAGCTGGCGAGAAGTCCAAGCGGGTCAACGGGCTGACCGGACGCTTGGCGAGAAGTCCAGCTAGGTCGACGGGCTGACCGAATAGCTGGCGAGAAGTCCAGACGAGTCGAAGGGCTGACCGGACGTCTGGCAGGTAAGTAAAGGCAAGTCACTGGAAGGGAGTGGCTGTGAGGACGCGTTCCCGAGAAGGGAACATTAGGCGTCGATCCGGCTTAAATTCATTTCGGATCTCTAAGTCGAGATCGTGACTAGATTCCGGTCTCGGAAAGATGGAATCTAAGTCATGCTTTTTATGTCAAACTTATAAATTGTGCTAACACTCTGTTTTGCAGGATATACATTATTTATTTGCCTCGGACTAACCTTGTCTTGCAGGAAAGCTGGTTTCTGGAGAAAGGTGGTCTGGGCGCCCGGAGGGGATCCGGGCGCCCGGAAGGGATCCAGGCGCCCGAGAGGCGATTTTTATCCAGATCGTGCATCGCCACGTGGAGCTCGCTAGTTGGACCTGCCACGTCTCACCAGGGCGCTCGGAAGGGATCCGAGGCGCCCCGAGCCTCATATAAAAGGAGGATCAGGGGGGAGCTTCAAATACAACTGAAAAAGAGAGATCTTCTACTGCTTGCTCTGTTGCTCTGCGCTCCTACGACGCGAACAAAGCTCCGACAACGCGATCTTTCTTCTTTGGTTAATTTTCTTGTCGGTATCGCTTTAATTTTCATTAGCATTTCAGCACTTAGTTTGTAATAATTTTTCGAACTGCTAGTGATTGCCCACCGAAAGCACCCTTGTGTGCGGGCCTTGGAGTAGGAGTCGATACAGGCTCCGACCCAAGTAAAACTGATTTGTGTTAGCGTTGTTTCTCTATTTCCGCTGCGTGTAACTCTTTTCGAACGAATTTTTTAATCGATATTCACCCCCCTCTATCGAAACATCACGATCCAACAGCTTCACTCACTAGAGCCCGGCTTCACTCACCAGAACTTCCTTCACCTATCTTCACTCACTAGGGTCCGACTTCACTCACCGGGATTTCCACCACCTAGCTTTACTCACTAGGGCCCGACTTCACTCCCCGGGACTTTCACTTTGCCTAACCTTTGGTTAGGACTTACCTTTGCTAGTCATCTAGTCCTAACTAGACTTCTCTCTTTCCCAAACATCAAGTCCTGTTTGGATCAAGCCTTGGTCATATTGTCAAACATCGAAACTCTAGAGGTCGATTGCACCAACATATACCACTTAAAAGCATGGAGGTAAAATGCGGAATGGGATCCTCTGGACCACCTTTCCTGATCCGCTCTTGGACCAGGAAAGATAGATTGGTGGGAGGCAATGACACCCACATGTTAAACAGGCGAGGACTATTACCTCCTGCCAATATAAATACTGGACCAAGAAATGATCCAGTATTTATAGATTAAAGGATCTCTTCCCACGAAATGCACATGCCTTTCTATCATCTTATCCTCGAGTTTTTAAAGTCCCGATGCATCAATGTATGAGGAAATGTCAAACCCCTGTCTCATGCTTATGATTAGATAGGAGTGCAACAATTCGCCCCCGCGGGCATAGTGAAGAAAATGAGGGTTAGTTAATTTAGTCTGTGTATTTGTTTTATTTTCGATTATGTCAATAAAATTTTATTTTTAAAATTTATAAGTTAAAGTGTAGTATTAAATATCAAATCATTTTTTAATTAATTTTTTTTTTTGAATGGACATGAAGTTCACGATAAAGTCCATAGGATATTATTTCTCTTATGCCGCATACTCTGTACACATTAAAAAAAATTAATTTAAATTTTGTTTATGCTTAATATTATAATCCAATCTTAAAACCTCGAAGGTAAAATTTTATTGATATAATTAAAAATTTAAAAAAAAAAATTGCTCACTATCTGCGCTGGTAGGATGGAACTAACCGAAAATGACACTTGGAATGGAAGTCGAGGTAATAGGTAGCAGTATGTTGGGATTGAAGAATATTTATATATCTATTTACTTTAGGTTTAAGTCCTCATCTCTTTGTTTTTGGACTCCACCTAAAATGTCTCATATTAATGGAGATATCATATATCCTTTTAAATCCATGATCTTTTCCATATCTTTCCAATGCGGGACTTTGAGTGAATTCCTAATAATCCTCCCCTCAAACGAAGGATCACCATTACTCTCATTGTCCGAGTTTCCCTATGAGCATTCAGTCACTCTTGACCTACTTCATGCCTCTCGCTAACATACAATCATCTTGACCTGCCCCCGGTCTTCCCCGTAAATATTCGGTCACCTTGACATGCTCCGGGCCTTCTCGTAAGCATCCGATCATCCTTACTTGCTCCAAGCCTCTCCGCGAGCATCCGGTCATCCTGACCTGCTTTGGGCTGTCCCATAAGCATTCGTATCAGGTCACCCTTGACTTATTTTGGACCTTTTCGCGAGTATCCAGTCACCTTGACTTACTCCAGACCTTCCCCGAGAGCATCGGGTCACCCTGACCTGCTCTAAGCCTCCCTGCAAACATCCAGATCTGGTCACTCTTGACCTACCTCGAGTCTCCCCGTGAGAATATGATCATCCTAACATATTCTGGGCCTTTCCAGTAAGCATTTGATTATCTTGACCTGCTCCGGGCCTCCCCACAAGTATCCTGTCACCTTGACTTACTCTAGACCTTCCCGTGTTTTTCAATTTCTTTTCTCCTAGTGTCTTCATCATGCCTTCATGTACCAACAAGTTATATGTCATAATCCGAAGTTTTTGATTCCGTCAAATTTTATCATATCAAATTTCGCAGAAGTCATCCCCGACATGTTGAAAAAATTCGTCAAAATCTCGCTTTGATACTAATTGTTATGACTGAAGGATATTCACATATCTCCATAATAACATGATATTATCTATTTTGAACCTAAGTTCTCATAACTTTACTCTTTGTAGCAAAAGACGAATATGCTCGTCCCCAGCGCCTCCGCCAGCCCGTCCCAAGGCTAACACGGAGGAGGTAAATCATGGGCGGTTACTAGCCTTTGAAATAGTAACTAGCACATAAGGGAGGTATTTATCTCGACTTTGTTGAGATTCGAACCCAAAACCTCATTGTGGCAACACCTCATGTGCTAACCACCAGACCCATCCGAGGAGACTCTTATAATTTTACTCTTAGATTCTATCCAAAAAAAAAACTTTATGCCAATGAAAATAACATATATTTTTTTAAACGTATGATATTTTTCATGTCTTTCTAATTTAGGAATCCTCAATACAGTGAGAGAAGTAGCTATAGTTGTAGAAGCTTAAGGGGAGACTTTCTAGTTCTACTCCTGATACCTGACATGTATATTGAGGAGAGGCTAGAGATTAGAGAATATCAAGACATTGCTCTGTGGAGATTTTGACGGCATGGATAATTTTGAGGAACCAATCAACATGAAATTCGAGAAGATTTAGATAGATCTGGATTAAATTTGCATGGTAGATGGCCATCAAATTAAACTAGCCTAACAGATCTATCCTCCCAATTCCTTGGGTTCTAGCAGCACTAAGACGACATCCATTTGATGCTAGCCCAACATATCTTGATCTTACTATTGTATGAATATTTTGGCCTATATGGTTGTTTATCTTTATATTTGATTTCATGCATTTATCTTCGCCTTATAATTCTAATTGTATTTGATTTTCTAGCCCGGTGGGCCCCATGGCCTTTTCATAATATTGAGAGGGAATAAATTAAGGGTAAATTTTTAATATTTATCAGAATTCAATCCATATTAAATTCTATAAACCTGTTGTATGATAATTAATTTAGTTATGCCTTGAGACATACAGTCTACTAATAGATAAACCCAATTAGTGTTGGGAAGACTAATTCAATTCCATAAAATTTTTCCGCTAACTATCATATTAAATGAAAAAGTACTTACGACAATTTATAGATGGAAAAAATAATTAATTAGGTTGGGTAACGTCGAGTCTAGGGTGATCGGTCTGGTCCTACGGAAGTTTTCCACTGACCACTAGAGTAAATCGGGAAGTGCTGGTAGCGGACAATCCAAGAACTCAATATTCTTTAATTGCGTATCTCATTTGGAGGAAAAATTCAATAAATTTATCATAATTGGGACTTGAACTATAGATACTTAGATGATAACTTAAATATCCTATCGCTATATCGTAGCCTAAGGACAACAATCTACGGATAGAGGACCTTCAGTTCACTACTCATCATGATTTGATATTTAAATCATTTTGATCCAATTGAGATACTTTAGCCCATGAAAAACTGTAAAGGAGGTGATGAAAAACCCTTTGTTTTAAGAGAAGAAGACTCAATCATGAAGGAATTTGGCTCGTGAGATCCACTATGATTCGTCGTAATCGTCTGCTAGACAAGCAAAAATAACTAACCATAAGCCATCAATCACAAGCAATTTTTATTTTTTTTTATTATTAAATTCTTGAAAAATAATTGTTCGATCTACAATGGTATCAGAGTATTCTCAAATAAGCATATTCGAATTCAAGGGAAAAAAGATAACATCACTTATATGCAAATTTTTTTCTTTTGCATGCGATTGACAGTCAGTGAAAATATCACTTAAATATATTTTTCATCGCAAGTACCGTGAATAAAAATAAAAGCATGAACAATAATGCACTAATTTTTTAAAAAAATATATTGCATGAACAGTCATATGTTTACCGATATAAAGAGTTTATTTTATATCTTAAAGGGACTCATGTGAAAACAGAGCATTCCGTGCCCTACTTTGCTTACATATATGGTACTTTAGTGGTCTACGCACCGTGAATCTCAAACCGCGCTCACATGCGCCAGGGTATGTACGAATTACGGTTTAACTAAAAAGGAAAAAGAATAGGATGGCGGTGATTGTGTCGGAAACACTCACCATTGATGAGATTCAATTGGCGCGTACATCGCATGTGTGAGCGCGTAAAGGTGAAGGGTCGCGGTTCAGATTATTTTTCTTAATTTTTAGTATTTTCAAATAATTTTCTAAATTATTTAAGTATTTTAAATTGAATTTCCTTTGTGAAAATTCAATTTAAATAAGGGAAAAAAATTTCGGAGTTTAAAAAATTTGTGCAAAAATTTTTCTGTCTATTGATTGCTTATGTCCTCTTAGGATATTAGTTTTATATTTATTTTAAATTGAATTGAACCGATTTATTATCCATTTGTTGATTTTATATTAATTCTATTGATTTCAATTTCAGATGGTATGGATCATATACATTATGATTTATCGTGATGTGAGACGAAATGAGCTAAGGGAGATTATGTAGGAGATAGTGTATGACTCTGCTTATAGAGTCGAGACATATTAGGAGACTCAATAGCTTATTTGGGAAACTCGTGCAGTAGGATTTTCCTATCCTAGATAATTACCAAATTTGGGCCTTAGTTCGATCATTGTCGAAACATCTCAACAAAGTAGGACATTGCATATGGAGGCACTACGAGGGGCGTGTCACATTTATGGATTTGATCATAAAGCTACTTCGTCATAATACCATGTTGTACCATCTCCTCGAGAGGATTCCGATGAGTTTGAGGAGGATTTAGAAGAAAATCCGAATGAGGATTCTATAGAAAGTTCCAATGCCAGCTTGCTTGAGTTCAGTTCTCCTGCTGAGCCTAGAGAGATAAGCATTATGTTATTGTTGGTTGGTCCTAGGAAGATCGTACCAGTTCCACTGTACAAAAATTTTATACAAGTGTCGAACCTTTCCTAGCAACCTATTGTGTTTTTTAAAAATTAAATTCGGAATCGCAAACGGAACTTAACATTATTGATTCCAAATTTAACTTATCTGTTCTTAATGGTTTAGACTTGGATCGCAAACGATGCTTAACATTATTGATCCAAATCCACCTATGTTATAAATTCAATTAAATATTAATTTCGGAAATCGGTTCCCAGGTCAAACATGGCGAGACACTTGGCCTTCTTGGGTATGGGAACATCCACCACTGCCTCGACAAAACCTCTTAACGAAATTCAATATTTAATTTCCTTATATAACTCTAGGTTTAACCAAAAGGAACAATCGAATCATAAGATCGAAAAAACAAAGAAACACAAACTCGAAACAAATCCGAATATCTAGAATCTCTAGCCTCTTGTATTTGGAATTCATACAAAGAACTAGTATGATGCGGAAAATAATTACTAGTTATACCTTTCTTTGTATGCAACGACCTCTTGATCTTCTACCGTATTCCTCTTCTTATCTCGGACGTTGTGTGGGCAACAATCTACCGAGATGAGAATCCACCAAGCCTCCTTCTTCCTTCTTCCATGTTTCGGCCAAGCTAATTTCTCCAAGAGAAAGCAAGTCCCGGCCACCACCACCAAGCTCCAAGGGATGCTAGAAACAAAGTCTCATTTTTTTCCTTCTTCTCCAAGCAAGATCCGACCACCTTCCAAGCTCCAAGAGATGATGAGGTTCGGCCAAGGAGAAGAAAGAAAAAGGAGATGAGAGAATAAGAGGGTCGACCACCACCAAGGAGAAGAGGGAGGAGAAAATAGAAGAGAGTGTTGGAGCAATCTAGTGACCCTAGGTTTTGATGTTTGGGCAAAGGTTTAAGTTAGGTTTATTGTTGTATTTGATATGCAGTGTGAGTGTGCAGGATACAGGTACAACAAGGAAGTCCAAGTGTGATCTTGGCAAAGGTGTAAGTCCAAGCATGTAGTCTTGGCAACGTAAGTCCAAGTGTAACTTGGCAATGGATGAAGTCTCGGAGGCGCGACCTCTTGGCAAAGGAAGACCCGACAACAATGACAAGGCCGATGGAAGCTCCAGAAGGCAAGACGTGAAGGATGGGGAGGCATCCGAGGGACGCAAGGCTGATGGAGGAGGCTAGAAGGCTAGGTCTAGGTTGGTCGGGCAGGGACGAGTGTTGAGAGATTGTACTCGGAGTAAAATATAAGAATTAGGGGTTACTGTAGCGTTACTGTAGCAGTACTGTAGCGTTACTGTAGCAGTACTGTAGCAGTCGACTGCATGTTTTAGCAGTCGACTGGTGCAGTCGACTGGCAGCGAACAGAATGTGTGAAATCGAGCCGTTGAGGTGGGCAGTCGACTGCATGTTTTAGCAGTCGACTGGTAGGCGGGGTTTTCAACCCGCGGGCTATAAAACCAAAGCTTGGGAGCTTGGTTTGAGTTGACGAAATTAGACTTGGTTAAGGTCTAATTAGTAGTCTACAAGTGCTCAAGAGTTTTCCTTGTGTCCAAGAGGTCTTGGTGAGTTTGTGGTGAGGTTTCTCCACCCACAAGGAGTTTGAGCTAGCCGGAGGTCTTCCGGGGAGTAATCCACCGACGGATAGGGATCGTCCACCTTACGGACACGCCGTGGAGTAGGAGCTTTATCTCCGAACTACGTAAATGATCGTGTAGCTTGGTTTGCATTCTTTCTTGTCTTGTATTTTGTTTAGCTTGTTTATTTTTGTATTATTCCGCTGCGCAAGCTAACAACGTAGGAAGCGAACGATTTGGGTGAGCCGCTATTCACCCCCCTCTAGCGGACGTCAAGGTCCCAACAGAGAGTTCACCTTGTGAAGGCACCCCCTCCCTCTCTTTTATAATCCTTGGTCTTGACAAATAAGGAAAGTTTTAATAAAAACTTCCTTAATTCTCTTGCCAATGAAAAGGAAAATTTAATTAAAATTCCTTTTATTTATTCATGTGGTCGACCCCTACAATTCTTCCAAGCAAGGAAAGTTTTAATCACAAAAATTAAAACTTCCTAATTTGTTTCCGGAATTTTTTTTAAAAAATTTCTTTATTAATTTTCCCTTCATGGTTGGTTATAAAAGGAAACTTTTATAAATTAAAACATCTCTTATTAAAACATATGGGTGATTTCCAAACAGGAAAGTTTTCTCTAAAATTAAAAATCTTCATCTCAATCTACAAATAAGGAAAGATATTAAATCTTTTCTTAATCTTTTGTAGAAACTTATAAAAGAAAAAATTTATAATTTTAAAACTCTCTTTTAAATCATGAACATGGTTACAAAAAAGGAAAGTTTTATAAAAAATTAAAATCTTCCTTTTAACTACAAATAAGGAAAGATATCAAACCTTTCACTTAATCTTTTGTAGAAAACTATAAAAGAAAAGATTTAAATTTTAAACTCTCTTTTAAAATCATGCTTCCACATAAGAAAAGATTTTAAAATAAAAATCCTTTTAATTTGCTTAGGGCCGACCACACCATGCTTGGGCTCTAAGCATTGGTCGACCACCTACTTGGCTCAACCTTTTGGTCTTGGCCGGCCTTAGCTTGGGCTTCAAGCTAACTTAGCTGGGCACCTAAGGGTGGATAGGAAGGTGGATATAATTCTCTATATACAAGAGGCTACGATAGGGACCGAGAGGAGGAATTGGTTTTGGTCTCCTGATGAAATTAAGCTTCCCGTGTTCGCCCCGAACACCCAACTTAATTTCATCAATAATAATTCATACCACTAAAGAATTATTATTGAACTACCGCATCAATCCCAAATTACATTTTGGGCTCCTTATTATGAGTGTGTTAGTCTCCCTGTGTTTAAGATGTCGAATGTCCACTAATTAAATAAGTTACTGACAACTCTCTTTAATTAATATCTTAGTCCAAGAGTAGTACCACTCAACCTTATCGTTATATCAGACTAAGTCCACCTGCAGGGTTTAACATGTCAACATTTATGAGCTCCTCTTGGGGACATTATCAACCTAGATTACTAGGACACAGTTTTCTTCTATAATCAACAACACACACTATAAGTAATATCATTTTCCAACTTATTGGGCCTATTGATTTATCGAGCTAAATCTCACCCTCTTATAAGTCAAAGAAATAAATGTTAAATATATGTACTTGTTATTAAATTAGGATTAAGAGCACACACTTCCATAATAACTAAGGTCTTGTTCTTTTATTAAGTCAGCATAAAAAAAACTTACCTTAAATAGTCATGCTCAATACACTCAGAGTGTACTAGTGTAATTTTATAGTTAAGATAAACTAATACCAAATTACACCACGACTATATATTCCAATGATTTGTTCCTTTCTATTTTAGTCGTGAGCTACTGTTTATAATTTATAAAGAACCGATAACATGATCTTCTGTGTGTGACACCACACATCATGTTATCTACAATATAAATTAATTGAACAACTACACTTAGCATATAAATGTAGACATTTGACCAATGTGATTCTTATTTCTAAATAAATGTTTATACAAAAAACTAGGCTTTTAATATACACTCTAACAGTTATTTACTACTACACTAGTGTCAGTGCTAGTAGGAGTAGTAATGACCTATCTATTTTCTTAGAGTTGTTTATATCTTTGTGTTTATTTTCATTAGTTTTAAATTTCATACTTTATTGTCTTTTGAATGACTTGGAATATGGTTTAATAGCATGTTTATTATAAATGATTTGTTCATTTATTATAAATTTGATAGATTGTGTGTAATATGATTGAACAATGTTGGTTGGATTTGACCATACGAATGATGAGTGAAAATAAGGTTATCACTTGACTTTGTAAACCAAATCAAATTAATATTGAATTAATTGTGAATTACATATGTATATATAGATTATGGATTACACTGAATAGCTAAGCAATGTGTCTGTTTATGTTAGATTATGACTTCTAATAATATCATAGCTCAACTAAATAGAGGAGAAAAATTAAATAAGGATAACTACAAAGTATGACACCTCACGATGTGATATGTACTTGAGGAATAGGAAGTTCTCTTGGCTGTCAATCATGTTATAGAAGAATCTGCTTATGGACCTACAACACAACACATACATGATTTTGATGTCTATAAGACATAAAAGAAGAATAACTCTACTACCAAGGGATCTTGATCAGTTCTATAGATGATGACTTGATTTGTGAGTATGAGTAGTTATCAACGGCTCATGCTGTCTAGGTTGTCCTTAGAGAGAAATACAGTATAGTGAGCCTGAGCAAACTTCGACAGCTGACTATTAAGTTTGACAGCTACAAGAAGCACCACAATATCACCATGGCTAAACACTTAAGGGAAATGAAAAATATGACTCGGGAACTAAAGATTATTGGTCATGAGTTGACTAATGAAGAATAGGTTCAGGTAATAACCCATTTTCTTCCTGAATCTTAGGAGACAATGAAACATAACCTTTCCAAAGTGAAAGTATCAAAACTTTCACTGATATTTCATGCCATATTGAACTAGAGGAGAAGAGAATAAAATTCACAAGGATTTCTAGGTAGGCTTTTATAGTTGAAGGTTCTGTTAGATCCAAGAGTAAGAAATGGTTCAAGAAAAAAAAAAAGGAAGCTAGTACTACTGATGCTGCTAGGTTGGGCCCAAACAAGAAGAAATTCAAAAGGAAAAAGTATAAACAGAAACCTAAAATCAAGCTAACTTGCTATAACTATGGTAAGAAGAGCCACTTTGCTCGAGAATGTACCGAGTTGAAAAAGGTATCCATGTTTATCTTCTAGTCATGAGCATCATGTTACTAGTACGGTGGTGTTAACTGATTATTATCTTTTATGAACTATAGATTCGAGAGCAATAAACCATGTAGAAAATAATATAAAAATTAAAGTCAAAGGAGTTGTCACTTGCAAACTCAACATATATGGTGGACATACATTATTTATGCATAATGTCCTATATGCTCCTAAAATTCAATAGAATTTAGTTTCTATTTTATATCTTCTTGAATTGGAATATTGTATAAACTACTTCTATAGTAGATGTGTGGAACTTTTTATTATCTCTATGTTAATAGGATATGATTTTTAATTAATGATTTTTTTATTTTTGATGTAGAACTGAATACTAATTATAGAATGAATGATTGTTTTTTAAATATTACTTTTACTAGTGATGATAATATTAATGTTCATGTTTGACATGCTAGATTAGGATATATCAGATAAGAACAGATGAATAGCTAAAGAGGGATTGTTAGGCACTTATGCTAAGATTAACTTATCTATGTGTGAGTATTGTCTTGTTGGAAAAACAACTAAGATAGCATTTGGTAAGTCTATTTGATGTGGGAACGGGGATGATGTGGGAATAGAAGAGTAATTTTAGTCTTCTTATTATTTTTGTCAAGTTTGGTATTTAGGGTTTTTTTTGATAATTTATGTCTTTTATATTTTGAGTTCATTTATGATATTTTAGATTTTTAGTATGTTCAAATTTTCCTTTCCGTTAGGATTTCTTTCTTTTCTTTATGTCTTAGAGTTTAAAGTCTATATAAACTGATGAAGTAGCAATTTTGAGAGATGGATATAGACGGTTTGCTCGGTTTATGGAGAAGATAGAGGTGATGTTGAGAACTACGAATAGAGAAAATCTGGCTCAACACAATAGCTATCACCGAGTAACCTCGGATGTGAAGAACGTTGATGAGGAGGACACAAAAGGTAGGGGCGATGAAGACGATGAATCCAATGATAAAGACCAAGAGGAGCAACATATTAGGATTTTTCTAAGGCTTGATCTAAGCCCCCAGGGCGTAGCGCAGACGATTGACGTATGGTATCTCTGGCGTAATGGCCAAGAGTCGATTCTCAGGAATTGATGACCTGGGATTTACCCTGTCATGCACCTATGGCCCGTATACCTGTATGAGCCTCCCTCCATATACGTAGGGTCGGCACTAGGGGGCACTAAGGTAGCGGATCTATCTTTTTTTTTTAAGGCTTGATCTAACCCGCAACGACGATGTGGGGGAGGACATCAACTTAGAGGACAAGATCAAAATATTCGATTATCTAATTTATGACAAAGACAAGACCGAGTAAACTAGCGAGCTAGTATATAATTAGGTACTTTACGATTATGAAATAGAAGAAGCTGTCCCTGAAATTAGTGGCAACGCCAAGAAATGGTGTGGGGATGGGTGGTCATTGAATCTGAAACATTCTGGTATGTCATTTTAGAAGTCAAGTGCCAAAAATTTCAGTTCAATAGTTAGCAAAAAAAAGCCTCTCCCGAATTCTTTATTAAGAAATTTTCATGCAAGTCTCCAGTGTATCATAATTGTAGAATTTATGCAACTAATGGAAGAATGCTCTGTTTTGTGATCGCAACAAACTCGAATGGTATCTACGAAGAGGTTTGGCAACTGCTGTCTGCAGGCCCATCTTAAGATATAGGTCATAATAACCTATGCCTAGGATCCGATTTATTTGGGCCAATTAGTATTAATTTTTTTTTTAAAATAGATTTACTAATTAAAACTTAATTCATGATCAATCTCATATTCTCACTTGTTCTCTCAACTCTCGAGTCTCATCCTCTGTATTTTTTTTGTCTCTCGTCATCTCATCAATGATTCTCTCAATCGCAGAAGTGAGAAGATGTCCTTCACCTTCCTTGATTGCTAGATAATATTTCTTTCGATCTTTTCTTCTTTCTCAAAATATTTTTTATTGTTCTGTATAAATAATAAATTATGGATGAAATAGACTCAAATATCCCTGCTGGAAAAATAGATTATTAACAATTCTATGATTTTTTCCCATTTTTTTTCTTTTTCGAATTTTGTTGCAAGCAAATTACTACCATCATAAACCGATTTATGCACTTAAAAAAATCATAAAAAATGATTTATATATTTTTAATACTCTTTAATTGCACTTATCTAATTTATTATATACTTGTTAAGTATAATTTATCATAAACTACTTAAATTAATCGATTCCAATCGATCAAAGTTAATATCTTGTATTTTTTTTATTATATTTGTACAGTAATAATCAAGTTTGAAATATTATCAAATTAAAATTATACGGCATAAATAATGTTTTATTGTTAATTTAATTCTACTTAATTTTATTTTGAAAAAAATAGTAGGGACTTATATTTCCTTTTTTTTATTATTTTAATATAAATATGTCAATGAAAAAAATATGATTCTCGATATATAAAACATATTAAAAAAGAAAAATAGAAGAATTTATTAAATTTCAACAAGGTGCATTTGATAGATTTATTATTAATAATCAAAATCAAAACTCAGAAAATAATACAATTGAAAATTTAGATGAAAAACTAATTAAATTTCTATTGGAAGATAATACTTTAGGACAAAAGAAATTTATCAAGAACTTTCTAATGATAACAAATCAAATTCATCGAATATTAATATTAACGAAGAAAATAATTATAATTTAGAAGAAGAAGAAAGACAACAAAGATCATGAAGATAATTTTTTAAATAATATTGATGAAATTATTATTTAAAATATATTTTATCTAGCACAATGGAAAATATAAATAAAAAATTAATATATTTATTTGTTGAAAAGGGTCCCATTAGAGAAATCAATATTTCTTTTTCAAATGATGAAAATTCTAGATATTTTTCTATAATTCATTACATTTGAAAATTGCCAAATGGAGAAAAACACGATAGAAATGTTAGTATTATCCCTAGTACCAATTATGAGATGATTGTAAATGACTCCTTTTGTATCATATTTCATTATTAATAAAGGCAAAGTTGGTTATTATATTTACTTCAATTCAGTGCCGAATGAATAAATATAATAATGTCCTAAAGTAGGAGGTTCTAATCTACAACATATCAATTGGTTAAATTGATAGTGAGATACTGTAGATATACATAGAACACTACTCTTAACTATTCCTAGTCAAGCATTGATATGCAAGGACAATATTAATACGTTGATACTAGCATATAGGTCAACGGATGACTTAATCTCACAAGTCATGAATACGAGATATCAGGTTGACACATGAGTATATATTAGAGAATATATATTGAATGACCTGCCATAAGAATGTTTCATAGATCGTTATATGAGTGTCATAAACATTCTCATGTGACTATTAGCATGAATAGTCCTTAGACCTGAAGTCACTACGGTTCCCTACATAAGGAGTTGTATGCTTTGGTATCGACAAACGTCACCCGTAACAGGGTCGACCATAAAGTCGATCACTGGGTATGCAATAAATTATACGGAGGGATGTGGGTGATGTAGATGGGATATATCCCTTCTATATGACGGAAGTGATATCTATGGGCCCCTTGATTAGTATGACACAAGAATGCATGGTCATGCTTAAATAAGTCAATATGCGATATTGAGCTTATTTAATTGAGTGTGTCTACTTAGAGATCAAGAAACATAAAGATTAATAAGAGGATGACATGATCTATGCCTCATTGATCAATCTAGATATCGAGGATAAAAGGATTGAGTCATACAAGATAATAGTCACGGAAAGGTTAAGTCGGATCTCAACATTCTCGTCACTTGGGTAGCAATGATGCCTTGCTAGATGTCACTCATTGCTTATGTATTTAAACGTTGATTTGAATACATTGCCAACGTTACAAGAACCTATTGGGTCACACACAAAGAACAAGTCAATGGAGATGGATTCATATGATGAATCATTGGATTAAGTCTAATTCAAATTGGACTCGTTGAGTAAGACTTAATTAAATCCAACTATTGGATTGAGTCTAATTCAAATTAGACTCATTGAATCAATTGGATTGATGATTAATGAGTTGAACTCATTATATGATTTCATGAATTAATTGATGATTAATGAATTAGACTCATTATATGATTTCATTTCATTATCTGATTTCATGAATATGATTTCATGAATTTGAATTCATGAAGAAAGAGGAGTGCACAACTTGAATTATTCATGCATTGGATGCATTGGATGAAGAGTGAACAATTTGAATTGCTCATGCATTGCATGCATTGGATGCATTGAATTTATTGGATGAAGAGTGAACCATTTGAATGACTCATGCATAGGATGCATTAGATTCATTAGATGAAGACAAATATTAATGTCAATCATGGCAATTGACATTAAGGCATGAGGCAATTTCATGAATCTATAAAAGGGTTTTTTGGATTCATTTTCATGATGAGTTTTTGGTGTTCTTGCTCTTCTTCCTCCTCCTCTCTTCCACTTGGCCGAAACCTCCAAAAAGGGTTGCTAGCACAACCTTTGGTTGTTTCATTCGCCACTTTGTGAGTTTGTGAGACAAACATTACTTGTTCGTGTGGATACCATAGAGGCGCGACCACTTGATCGTGCTAAGATCCGCATCTAAAGAAACGTTGCTGTCGGGATTGCGAAGGGCACGCAACAAAGATATAACTTTCTCATGTAGAATAATTCGTACTTAGTATATGGTTTCCTTTCGCATGAATCTATTGGAAAGGAACTAGATGTTTTCCGCTGCGCTTTTGCATGTTTAGCGCCCTAGTTCCTTACAAGAAAATGGTTAATATTTTCAAAAGAATTAGATAAAGTATTTTATTTTTGTTGTAAATTATTTAGTCAAAAATTAATTACAATTCAATTAGCAAGCGAAGGTGTCGAGATTGGAAAAATCTTAGTGTCAAACTTAAAAGTCATAAAACAACAGTGAATATATTATAAATATGAATATTTGGTTTGATATTAAAATGAGATTGTTTAAAAATAAAATGATTGATCAAAATTTACAAGAAAAAATAAATAAGGAAAAAGAACATTGGAAGAATGTACTAATAAGAATTATTGCTATAGTTAAAAATCTTACAAAAATTAATTTGACATTTTGTGGTACAAATGAGAAAATCTATCAAGATAACAATGAAAATTTTTTAGGTTTAATTAAAATGATTGCAGAATTTGATCCTATAATACAATAACACCTTAAAGTATTCAAAATGATAAAATTCATAATCATTATCTTGGTCATAATATACAAAATGAGTTAATAAATATATTCGGAAAAGAAATAAATAATATTATAATTAAAAAAATAAAAGAAACAAAATGTTTTTTTAGTTATACTGGATTGTACTCCTAAGTCATCAAGAATAAATGTCTCTTATATTAAGATGTATAGATATTTCAATAAGTCCAATTAAAATAGAAGAATCTTTTATAGAATTTTTAAAAGTAGATAATACATTAGGACTTTTTGATACGCTTATTAATGTAATAAAGAAAATTGGACGGGATGTAAATGACATAAGAGGACAATGATATGATAATGAGGCTAATATGAAAGGTAAACAACAAGACATACAAAAGAGATCGTTAGATATAAATTCCAGAGCTTTTTTTACACCATGTGGTTGTCATAGTCTTAATTTACTACTACATGATATGACTAATTCTTGTCCTAGTCCTATAACATTTGTTCTGTTTCTAATTTAACTCTTAAATCATTATCACAAACACGTTGGGAAAGTCATCTTGAAAGCGTTAAAGCAAGAAAATATCAAGCTCCATATATAAGAGAAGCTTTATATAAACTTGCAGCAACTAGTGATAATCCTAAAACAAAAAGTGAAGTCAATTCTTTAGCAACATATGATTTTGAAAATTTTGAATTTTTATTAGGTATGATTATTTGGTATGATATATTATTTTCAGTTAATACTGTTAGTAAATTTTTACAATATAAAGATATGAATATTGTTATTGCATTAGATCAGTTAAAAGGTCTTGTTTCTTTTTTAATGATTATAGAGAAAATAAATTAATATTTGCTGTTATTTCTGCTAAAGAGATTGCAAATAAAATAAACATAGAATCAAAATTTCATGAAAAACGTGTAATTAGAAGAAATAAACGATTTGATGAGAATAAAATTAATGAGGTTAAATTTTCAACTGAAGAATCTTTTAAAATTAATTGCTTTAATTATATTATTGACCCTACTATTTCTTCACTCCAAAATAGATTTAAACAATTTAAAATATATAAAGATAATTTTAATTTTTTATATGATGTAAAAAAGTTAAAATTGCTTATTGATGGTGAGTTTTTAAAAATAAAATATTTAAATCTTAAAATCTTTTTAACACATTGCATCTTATATGATATTAATGGTTTAGATTTATTTTTAGAATTAAAAGTTTTAAAAGAAATAATAAATCTAGAATTAAAAACTGCACTTGAGGTATTTGACCTTATAAACAAAATTAAATTCTTTCCCAATGCATAGATATCTTATAGAATATTATTAACTATACCTATTAGTGTCACTTGTAGAAGGAAGTTTTCAAAATTAAAATTAATAAAGTCTTATTTATGTTCAATAATGTTTTAAGAAAGATTAAATAATCTAATAATTTTATCAATGGAAAAAATATTATTAAAATTTGAATATAAAAATTTAATTAATAATTTTATATTTCAAAAAGCTAAAAAACTAAATTTTATATAAAAATCTATTTTTAAATTAATATTTTATTTAAAAAAATAAAATCTTGTGTTGTCAGTCTCAAGTCTGAATAAAAAATGATGAGAAATTTTTTTTATTTTTTTTTAAAAGTTATTAAAAAAAAAAAAATTTGCCTTTCATGGAACCTTGAGATGATCGCTGTCTATTATTATAGAATCAATCCTTATTTTATGTGCTATTCTCCAGTACGAGGATGAATTTTTTCAACATTGAGGAAAATGATGTGAGAATGGGAGATTAATTTTATTTTTTTATTATTGGTCAAGTTAGGTTTTTAGGGTATTTTAATCTTTTACATATAGCTTTTGATTATTTAAATACCTGTTTAGTTATTTGAGGGGATTTTTTTTATCAATAAGAATTTACGATCACATCGTTTCTTCTTGAATGTCGAGTTTAGTTGCGTATCTCCTAGTATTCTATAGAATAACTAGGATTTAGAAGATCACTTTGAATATTTATGTGTGAATTAACGAAATCAATAGTTATCCGCTGTATCAGTTGGTAATACTTCATCCGCGGAGCACCAACTTTATATGATCAAACATGTCCAAGGTGCTAACACAAAACAATTTTATTATGGCATTGTTTCTGTTATTGCGCAGAGACTTTCCATTGTCCCCCGTGCAAGCAAAGTTTTGATTGGAACCTCCGGCCAATTTGTTTTGCGTAAGAAGAAGATAAAAGTGAATCTCCACAAGTGCATCTGATTCTGTTGCCGTTGTAACTGTGCCATCTCTAAGCAATGGTGTAACAAAATAGCCGCTTCTGTTTTTTTTCAAGATTATATCTCAGTTTGAATGGATTAATGAATGAATTTTTTTTTATGATTGATTTAAGAACTCTGTATCGATAGGTCGTAGGTTGTTTGTTGTGAATATTTTATAATTTATTCTGATAATCGATAAATTTTTTTTATAAATTGGACACCTAAAATTCACTTATTGCTATTATTAGCAAGGCAGACATGCTCAGTTGCCGTTAACGATGAGTTTTATATTTATGTTTTTTTTATGTAAGTTTTTATTATCATTCCATTCTCTTATTCTCAAATTTATTAAGATGATTATCTCACTTTTATAAAAAAAATTTATTAATCATTAAAATAAATTAAAATTTATTTTAAAATTTAATATGGATCATTTGAACCGTTGCGTGATTGATCGGGACACATCTCTTCCCAAAAAAAAGCATTCTTTACTATTTTTAAAAAGAAATTTTTCAACGGCTCATTTAATACAAAACTTATTTTTAGACTACATCTTCTTCCGCAGCGTCCGCCACCCATCCATCAATCGATCTCAAGCTTCTAATTTTGTCCGCTCAACGCACCCAGGAAACAGGACCAATCGCATCCGTCCATTTCACGGCAATGGGGGGTATGCATCCAACGGCCGTTCGTGTTCTGAGGTCGTTGGGAATGGGCGGGCGGAGAGGCATCGCCATCTTCCAACCGTTCCTTTTCCTCGCTCCTCTCCAAATCCCTCCCGCTCGCACCTAATCCTCCTCGCAGTGCCGATTGCCGCAACAACCTCTTCCTCCCCTCCCGCCTCCGGGCTCTTCTTCTCTATGTGCTCAATTGCAGATCATTCCTTTACTGCATGCAGTGATGCTTCGGATGGCGCCGGGATTTTAGGGTATGAGATTTGCTATCCTATTGTTTAATTTAATTTGCTTCGCTTTTTGGATTTCTGGTAGAATGCGGAGGAAGATTGAATTGTTGAAAATAGTATTGGCGATTCTTCAGATTTAATTGTTGGATTATATGTGTGTATATATTGTTTCTTTATCTGGTTTCGGCTTGAGTTGTTCTATGGAGCTAGAAATCTTTATCTTCAAAGCCGAGTTTTTTCTTCTTTTTTTTTTTTTCCCTTCATAATCTGGAAATTTCCTTCTCGGAGACAATCCTTCCTATTGCCCGTCTTTTATTCAGTCATTTAGATTAACTTTTTTTTTTCTTTTTTCCTTTTTTTTTTTTTTTTCTTTTTCGAGATGACTTCTATATAACAATGAAAGGCCGAGAGGTTCTTTGGCATATAGAACAGTCTCTCAAGTAGAACAGTCTTCTAGGCTGTGATCATTTCCGTTCATCATTAGATCGCTTATATCAATCATTACACGGTTCTAAAATCTCGTTTAATATATATTCAAGAATACTGCAAATTTTGTTTGTTCTTTATGGTTTTTGATTTGGAATTAACGATAATGAAATACTCTCTTCGAGTGACTCCTTGGTTCGAATATATGTTCGGAAATCAAATAATTTGCACAATCCTCTTCAAAAATTATTTGTCCATCCCCGCTAGTTGTTCGCCTTGGAACATCCTCCTTTAATTCGGTTCAACCTGCCATTTTCTGTTACCTTGCCAGGAGTTCTGAGGGTCAAGTTGGTTTAAATGAAATGCCACGCAACATGATTTCTTCTGATGCCAAAGAAAATTTATCCACACCAATGTCATCGAGGACTCAAAGCATGAACAGTTCTGTGACTGAGGCTATGGAATTTCAAACTGATAGTTTAAAGGAGCCATCAATTGAGAAGTTATATGACAATGTATGCGAGTTGGAAAGCTCTTATGACGGATCAGTGTCACGGCAGAGCTATGGCTCAGATAGTGAGGAGTCAAGGATTGACTCAGAATTGTGTCATCTTGTAGGTGGCCATGCTATTAAAGCCATTGAAGAGGAAGAAGATAGAAATGCAGCCAAAGTAGTAAACCAAAGGAAGAATGGGGCGACTGAAAGGAAAAATGGTGCGACTGAAAAGAAACTTGAGACCAATCCTAAATCCCTGCCTTCCAATATATCTTCTGGATCCTCAAAGAAGCTGAAAAGACCTCCTCAGTTTCGACACAACCCTGATAAATGTCTAACATCCTCCACAAAGGAAAAAATATCACCACGCCACGATGATAAAACTGTGGCCAAAATTGGTTTAAAAACATTACAGAAGGATAATAAATCTGCAGCAAAGAATGGCTTAAGAATATCACCACAGAAGGATGTTAAAACTGTGGCAAAGAGTGGTTATGTAGTCAGGCATATGGAAAAACAGAATAAGCATTTTACAAGAGAGGCAAATTCAGATAATGGGTCTGATGATCTATCTGAAGGAGGGCTGGATAACCCTGACCTTGGGCCTTTCCTTCTTAAGCATGCCAAAGATTTGATTGCTTCAAACAATTCAAAAAGAGCTCTGAAATATGCTCTTCGAGCAGCCAAGTCGTTTGAGAAATGTACTGGTGGGAAACCAAGCTTAGACTTGGTCATAAGCTTGCATGTTGTAGCAGCAATCTATTGCAACATGGGACAGTTCGCTGAGGCTGTTCCTGTTCTTCAGAAATCTCTGGAGATCCCAGTTCCTGAAGAAAGCCAAGAGCATGCTCTTGCCAAATTTTCTGGTTATATGCAGCTGGGTGACACTTATGCTATGTTGGGGCTCCTAGAGAGTTCAATATATTGCTACCAGCAAGGATTAGAAATTCAGAGGCAGGCCTTGGGTGATTTGGATCCCCGATTTGGTGAAACTTGTCGTTACTTAGCTGAAGCTCATGTTCAAGCACTGCAATTTGAAGAGGCTGAGAGGTTGTGCCAGAAGGCTCTTGATGTCCATAAAGCGAATGGGGAAACCACATCTGTTGAAGAGGCAGCAGATAGGAGACTCATGGGTCTCATTTGTGATACCAAGGGGGACCATGAAGCAGCTTTGGAGCATTTAGTCTTGGCTAGCATGGGTTTGGTGTCTAATGGTCAGGAAACTGAAGTGGCTTCAGTAGATATTAGCATAGGTGACATCTACCTCTCATTGGCACGATATGATGAAGCTGTGCTATCGTACAGGAAAGCACTCACTGCATTCAAGGCATCCAAAGGAGAGAACCATCCCGCTGTTGCTTCAGTCTTGGTACATCTTGCTGATTTGTATAATAGGATAGGAAAGTTCAGGGAATCAAAATGCTACTGTGAAAATGCTCTTCGAATATATAATAAACCAATTGCTGGAACATCATCAGAGGAAATTGCTACTGGATTGACGAATGTCTCATCTATATTTGAGTCAATGAATGAACCTGAAGAGGCACTGAAGTTACTACAGAAAGCTGTGAAGATGTATAACAATTCTCCGGGTCAACAGAGCACCATTGCTGGAATTGAAGCACAGATGGGGGTTCTGCACTACATTATAGGAAACTATGACGAGTCTTACCTTTCATTGGAGAATGCCATCACCAAGTTACGAGCATGTGGAGAGAAGAAGTCTGCTTTCTTTGGAATTGTTTTGAACCAGATGGGGCTTTCTTGCATTCGGAGGTTGGCCATTAGTGAAGCTGCGAAATCGTTTGAGGAAGCCAGAAGCATTCTTGAACAAGAGTGCGGTCCTTATCATCCAGACACATTAGGAGTATACAGCAATCTAGCAGGTGCTTATGATGCTATGGGAAGGTATGCATTCATTAATGACTGTCATTTGTCCCTTTTCTATCGATGGCTTGTTTTCATAACACAACTGAGATTCAATTGCACCCCCAACCTAGGAAAAGCAAAGCTGCTTTGCTAGTTTTGGAGTATTACAATATCATCGAATCAGCATGATACTACACATGTTCTCTAGTTTATATCATAAAGCTTTCTGTATTGTCGAACATGCACATTTCCATATTAGCTCCTTGCACTTTAATTAAATGCATAATAATTTTCTGCCTCACTAATTTCCTTCTTTCACTTTTCACCAATAATCTGCCCTCTCTATGGTTACTGCAACCAGAAACTCTGGTAAAAGGAGGATAATGTCAGCATGATTTCTACTAAATACCCCAAAAGGAATAATTAGGTGTTAATTATATAATATGTATTGTTAAGGTGGGTCAACAACTGCCTAGCATAATTAGAGAATGAGAAAATAGACTTCTACCAGCCTAATAAAGCAATTTTTCATTTTTGCTTGGTTGCCCTAACTGAATATATCGACTGAATATCATCTCTTAGAGTCTCTTCCCTTTTACTTCTTTATGTTTTTTCACCCTTTTCTTTCCTTGCTTGCTTTACTGTGGGATGTTAGCAGATGGTAATTAAAGATAAGTTTTAAATGAAAGCCTGTAATTGGAAAGATGAACTCTTTAAGATAAACGGCAGCCCGGTGCACAAAGCTCCGCTAATACGGGATCCCGATGAAGGATCTCTTTATATACAGTTATTTTATTATTTATTTATTTAGCAAAAGGCTACTTTCGAGATCCAAATTCGTGATCTCTAAATCACCCAACAACAATTTTATATTTAAAGATGAATGAAGAGATCAACTTATGAAATTTAAAATACGGAGAGGTATTTGAGTTGAAACCATTTTTTTTTTCAGCAAAAGGGGGATGAGAAAAGGCCCAAGCTAATCCTTTACTACATTTTGTCTTTTCATTATAGCCAGCAATAGCAACATTCCTATTTTGTTAAAGTAGCCTATGGTCAAAGGGTGTGTTTGCTCAAACATGGTTGCAGGTATGATGAAGCCATTGAGATTCTCGAGTATGTTGTTGGGTTGAGGGAGGAAAAGCTTGGAACGGCCAGCCCAGATGTAAAGGATGAGAAGAGGAGGTTGGCTGAACTGCTGAAGGAGAATGGGCGAGTGAGGAACATGAAACCAAGGTCCTTGGAAACTCTGTTTGACAAGAATGCTCTTGGTACAAAGAAAAAGGTTTTTGCTGGAGTATGAAACAACATATTGAAGTCCCATCAGAATTCATGTAATGTGCACTTGTTACATTGTTGGTATACCTAATGCTTGAAGAAATCAAAGCTAAATACATACAATATTTTGTTATAAATTTGTACTTATAGAGGGTGTAAAGCTCCTTGTCAATTGTTGAGAGGAAACAGTGGAACTCCATGTGTCCTTATGAAGAGTCTTAATTTGGATTTGAATACTTCCATTATTTCAATTAAAGCAAGTCATGATAGAAATAAACCCATATCCTGACTATAAGAAATAGAGGAAAGGGATAACCGGAATGATCTCCAACAGTGAAAGATTTTTGTTCGTAATGAATTCATTTATTGATTGATTGATGTATTGTTAAAAGGTTACTCCAAGATATGCCTAGTTAATAATTGTAAAAACTAATTCTAATAACTACCTCTATAAATTATAACTTTTTTTTAAAAAAAAATACTAATTAAATGACTCATTTTAGAGGTAACAAAGTATGATAAGTTCAAGTTAAACGAGTAATTTGAATAATTATATTTTGGTATGGTGTTAAGTCACTCCCTTCTTTAAGTAAATGATTGGCAGTTACTTCCTTTTAGATGATGCCAATCATAGTAAATATCATGATTTCTAGATTTTTTATTAATACATGATTTTTTTTAATGGCAATCTAATTGAATTTTATAGTAAGATTTTCAAATCGTAGGTTTGGATCATGAGTCTAAGCTATTGTTGAGTGATTTTCCAAGTATCATTTGCGTGGACATAGAAAGGATTACAATTCACGACATTAAGTCCTATGTTTTTTGTTTGTTCGTTTTTTTTTTTCCCCTCAATTTCATGGTACTCACAAAAAGGTATGACTCTTTTATCATTACCAGAGTTGAAAAGTATGTCACTTCATTCAAAGAGTTATGTTCCTATTCTATGGCCAAGACTCTATGTGGGTATAATTGAATGTTATATGACCATTAACATGATAATTGAAACAATAAATGTAAAGGTTAGAAGTTTTTTTTTTTTTTATTTACATGGGACCTGTGTATTCATCTCTATTCATTGGATTACAAATCCAAAATGAGTCAAGTTAGGGGGTTTATTAATTATAGGGACGCTCTATTAGTCGGAAGTCTAATAGTCAAATGTCTGATGGTTGTAAAGTAGGAGCTTTCACAAATTGCTCGATCTCTTCAACCTTCTTGCATGACTCTTGGATGCCTCCAGAGCTTGAGCTTGGTTAAGTTAGTTATCACATCGTAAAGTTGTAGAATGAAGCAAGGGTTGATTCAAATAGGGAGAAATATTCTCTTATGTGATGGTCATGTGGGATGCCTAAGGTTAACGTATGATTTTTTTATTTTTTTATTTTTTTTTTGCAGAATTGAGTGACTCTTGGATCGTGATTGGACAATTAATTTAACTTGTTGAATAGGTAAATTTTCAAATATGCTTAATCATTGAATTACTCTCTTGTTTGACTATTTTTTAATTGATCCATATGGTGTAATAATAGTTGCTAAAGTTGGTTAGGACATATTTATTATTTAGTATCCATTTTATTTTTATTAGTGCGTGATTCGCTCCTCCTTGTAAGCGATGTATTAATATAATTTTATATATTATTGTAGTGCAATAATATCTCAAGTGATTGAGTTCAATTATATTGTCTTGATATGTTTGACAAAATTAAGTTAGGTTAATGTTGTGTTCTCTGATCTGTTTTGTTAAGTGTGCAAATGTGGAAAACTTGATAGGTAATTGCAAGTGCAATTGGTTGATGAAGTTCAAGTAGGTTAAGCTTGATTCTTGATTATATACTGGACAAATAAAGAAGTTCAATGGGTGTTGGAGAAGTTCAAGTCAAACGGCTGACTGATAAATGGAGACGTCCAATAGAAATAGGCAGGATGCTCTAGCATTATAGGTGTTGATGAGGAAGACTCAAATTAAGTGAGATCTCTTTACATAAGAAGAATCATAGGCGAGGATTCTTGGAAAGCTGAAGCAGTCACAGAGGTAAGACTCCTAAAAGATGAAAGAAGTCCTAAAGGTGAGACTCTTAGTGAGGGAGATGAGACCTTTTGATAACTTATATGGGTAGATTATGTATATTTAGGTATTATTTATCACACATCTATTTGTATTTTTTTAGCATGATTTATATTTATCGTACCCTATTTCATTATTATATCATACTTTCACTCTTTTAGTTCAGAAATTTGCTCTCTTTATATTTTGATTAACATGACACTTTTTAGAATAAAAATGGAGCAAATCGGATGTTGGAGTAGCTTTCAGTAGCACACATGGTCGTACCTCACGAGCACACAATCATGTCTTTTGAGCCAAGACTCTATAGTAGATTTTATGCTCCAGTTGTGCTTAAGAGGCATGTCGTGTCTTTCTTATAGCCAAGTTCATGCCAGGGCGGTGCCTATTAGGCACGACCGTGTCCCCATTCCAGAGACGATCATGCATAAAGGCACGACTGTGTCCTCCACCAGTGGCCATTATGCCACGATTGTGCCATGGGCATGGTCGTGGCATAATCCGTGTGGGAAAAATGGGGAATGATCATGCATGGTTGTCGCGGCTACTAAAGGACACGATCGTGTCTATGTGGCACGGTCATGGCATAATGATCACTGGTGAGGACACGACTATGCTTCACAATGAATTTTCTAAAGGGGAAAACCCTTCCACTCTTCCCACATGGATTATGCCACGGTCGTGTGGCGTGAAACAGGGTTTGTGTGCCCCTTTCCCTTCCTTATAGCAGATGACATTAGCATGAAGGACTCTATGTCTTTATGAAAAGCATGCTCGTATCTTTAGTGATTTATTTTTTTCCCTATCTATGGTAGAATGGTATGAGCACTCTTTAGTCAAAAAAAAAATGTTAGTGTTGACCTACTTGCTAGTATCTTTATATTGTTTTCACTTGATTTTATATTTTTTTATTCGAGAATAATTATAATTCATAGAGCTTGACTAATACCTTTGTTTTCCTAGGTGAGCCTCACTACATTTTAGTTGTGGAGAAGCATTTGGGTCATAGTATTCATTTGGAAAAAAAAATCAAAATTCTAGAAAAAAATGTGCGAAAAAAATGGTTGTTATGGATGGAAATGATATGCTACCTCTAATTCAGTAGGCTTCTTGGTTGAATTGGAATTGAGTCTGGATTCACTTTTTATTTGATCCTCTAGCTCCATCGACTTCTCGTGAAGCTTGGTTAGACGAGTCTAGAACTCATGGGCATCTCGGCGGTTGAAATTCATTTTCAGGAAATCAGAGCTCCAATCGATCAGTCGATCAATTGGAGTGCCTCAATCGATCGGTCGATCGATTGAGAGGTATTTCCCGTGAGCAGTAGCTCACGGAATCGATCAGCCGATCGATCCATTCTCTCCTGAATCGATCGGGAAATCGATTCAGAGGTAAGTTTTGCGAACAGAACCTCTCTAAATCGATCAGTGGATCGATTGAAGTGGTTTCAATCGATTGAGACACAACCCAATCGATTGAAAATGTTGATTTTGGCTGGGAAAGCTTTATTTCAGTATTTTAAACAATTTTTAATCTAGACAATCATTCCTAACCCCTTGACACACATTTGTATACATTTAGGGGGAGTTTTCATGATGAAAACAAGGATAGATTGGTTAAGGAAGACTAAGTTGAAGTTTAGGTTGAGGTTTGCATTCAAATATTGATACGTAAACCTCAAAACTTCTAAATTTGGGTTTCCTAAAGGTTTAGAAATTTCAAGTCATTGTTGGTGCAATGACAAAAGTTTGAAGCATGTCTTTAAGGGGAGTTACTCTTTAAGGACATGAAAATTATTTTCTGAAACCTTTGAAGGTGGTTAAATATTCGTTTAGCAAAAATGTTCAAGGTTAAGCGTTGAAAAATAATGCAGAGTGGATATCTTCATTGTGGAGTTATGGATGCTCTAGGATGAGTATCATAACATGAAGTAATGTTCAAGGGTGAGCATTTGATACAGTGAAGGGTATGGGACCTTCATTGTTGAAATGATGAATGCTTAAGGATAAACATGAATGCTCAAGGGTGAGCATTTGGAGATAATGAAGGGTATGAGACTTTCATTGTGGTGTTGTGAACAACGAGTGAAGTTGTGAACAACGGTGAGTAACTCTTTAGGGGGAGAGTTCTTTTTAATGTGTGCCAATAGGAGGAGAATGTAGAGTTTAAGTTAGGCCTTCATTACCTAAAAAGGGAATTTGCCCTCTAGGAAAGGGGGAGAATAAAGGAAACCCTCATTCATACTTTGGCATGAAAGGAAGTTGGGGCTATGGGATTAGCCTAACTTAAAGGTATTATCAAACATCAAAAAGGGGGAGATTGTTGGTGCAATATCCCCTGGGTCAGGTTGACTAGGTTGACTAAGCTTGAGTTGGCTCAAGCTTGAGTCTTGATGTTTAGGTTTCAATGTTTGATAATACATGGAGATTGCAGATGCAATCGTCCGTTTGGGGAGATTGTTAATACAATTCCCCTCTGGTCAAGGTTAACCAGTTAGATATAAAGAAGAGTCAAGTAGGTCAAAGGGTTGACTTGATGCTTGATTGGGAAAGTCCTAACTGGAGGTTAGGCAGTTGAAAATCCTAGTGAGTGAAGCTAGGTGAAAGACCTAGTGAGTGAAGCTAGGCAGTTGAAAAATCCTAGTGGGTGAAGCTAGGCGAAAGTCCCGGTGAGTGAAACCGGATAGTGGGAAAATCCTGGTGAGTGAAGCTAGGTGAAAATCCTAGTTAGTGAAGTTAGGTGAAAGTCTTGGCGAGTAAAGCTAGGCATATGGAAAGCCCTAGTGAGTGAAACTAGGCAGATGGAAAGACTTGATAAGTGAAGCCAGACACGTGGAAATTCAGGTGGGTCAAGGTTGACCGGACACCTGGTATAGGAAATTCCAAGTAGGCCAAAGAATTGACCGGATACTTGGCACGAGGAAATCCAGATGGGTCAAGTGTGACCGGACATCTAGTTGAAGTCCAAGTGGGTCATGGAGGACCGGACACTTGGCATGAGACGGTAAGTCCAAGTGGGTCAAGGTTGACCGGACACTTGGCACAAGAAGAAAAGTCCAAGTGGGTCAAAGGATTGACCGGACACTTGGTGAAGGAGTCTTAACAGGTCAAGGTTGACCGGATGCTAGGTATGATGTTCCAACAGGTCACAGTTGACCAGATGTTGGAACTAGGGGACCCTAGACTTAGTTTAAGCAAGTCAAGGGGAGACCAATCGATTAACTGATCGATTGAACTGGGGTTTAATTGATCAATCGATAGATTGGAGCTGTGCTGCGATAAGCAGTGGCCCAATCGATCGGTCGATCGATTGGAAGCTTATATCGCGCGCACAGAAGTGTTCCCAATCGATCAACCGATCTATTGGGCACCTCCAATCGATTGACTAATCAATTGGGGAACTAGAAATCACGCATAGAAGCTGAATCGATCGATTGGGATCCAGAGAACACAAAGGCGCTCTGAATTGATCGATCGATTCAAAGCCTCACCAATCGATTGAGAGACATTCAATTGATTGGGATCCAACCGTTACGCAGGTTATAACTGTTGGCGAGCATTTTCCTCCGGAGAACTTCTTCTCCACTGTCAACGATTCTTCTCCACCGAGCTCAGTGACACATGCCAGTTCTTGAAGGGTCTTGGAGTGAAGTGCAGTTGCATTCCCAAGCATCAAGAGGCATTCTCAAACAAGAAGAGAGCATAAATATTATAAACCTCGTAAGGTTTATGTTTGTATTTCTTCTTGTTTTGGGTTGTATGCATGTGTGAGTCTTGTACGAGGTTTCTCCACCTCCGGTAGTTACCGAGAAGGAGTATTTTCTTAGTGGAGAGTGCTCGCGTGTATGGATCCTTGGATTAGTCACCTCTTCTTGAGGTGGATACCAAGTAAATCCTCGTGTTAGCATTGTAGAGTGCTTTGTAGTCTTATTCTGCTGCCTATCAACAACAACGAAGCAAGCAATCAAGCTCGACGAGCTATTCACCCCCCCCTTTCCCCCCATCCCCCTCTAGCACATTTAGACCCTAACAGGGGGGGTTCTAGGACAAGAAAATTCATGATTGTAGCCATTTAATTGGTAAAATTTATTAAACCTATGATTGTCAAATTCCCCTTCATGGTCACTTCTAATTCTTTTAATTTTAGTATCTTTTTAATTTTCTATTAATTTACAAAAAGATTTAAAGATTTCGTAAGTTTCATCTTTTGTTTTCAAAAATTTTAACCAAGTAAATCTTGAGTAATCATCAATTATAACTAAGCAATATTAGTTTTTGCTTAGTGACTTGGCTCCATGTAAATCAAATAGGTCTAAATGTAGGAGCTCAAATATTGAATTAGTTCTATTTAGGTTGGTTAACTTGTGGGCTGACTTGGTTTGTTTACCCTGTTGACAAACATTACAAATTGTATTTTCTAAATTTTTTAACTTGAGTAAACCTTTAACTAAACCATTTTTGACTCATTTTTGAAATGAGTCTGATATGAGTGTGACCTAATTTTTTGTGCCACAACTTAGTTTCCTCTTATTGTGTCAGGAGACACTTTAGTGAGGAAGTTGGTAGGTTAATTGTATAGATGTTCTTTTTCCTAATTCTCTTAAGTGTTCAGGGGTTTTAACATTTTTAATTAAACACTTAGAGTTTGAAAATGTGATTAAGTACCTAGAGTCACATAGTTGACTAATGCTAAGTAAGTTAAAATGTAATTGATCAACCAATACAACTTTTTGAATATAAAAATCGGAACTCAGTTTGATATTACATGTTACGATTCCCTTAAGTGTTCCATCGTTGCTAAATACAACTAACCCTAGTTTTTTGAATTTTATCTTGGTGAACTTCAATCGGTCTCCAGTCATGTGTCTGGAGCATCCACTATCCAACATCCATTGGTCCAAATCGTTATGTTCCTACACATAAAATATTGATTTGGATCCAATTTTAAGGGATTGTAAGATAGATTGGATTGGGTTCAACCACTTATTTTCCATCTCGCCCAATCTAAGTTTTCAATCATGTTATTCCTATGGGTGATTGTGAGATGGTTGATTGAGTTTTAAGTTTAATTTAATTGCATAAGACTTAGGTTATGAATTGGTTAGATTGATTAGATTTAATAAATTTATTTGATTTGAATAAGATTTATTAATTTATTTGAATAAGATTTATTAATTAAGATTTATTAATTTATTAATTAAGATTTATTAATTTATTAATTAAGATTTATTAATTTATTAGTTAAGATTTATTAATTTATTAATTAATATTTATTAATTAAGATTTATTTATTTATTTATTTATTAAGATTTATTAATTAAGATTTTATTCTAAATTTTACCTAAGTCCATCTCACCTTTTTCTAAATTATCAATTAGGGAACCTTATAAGTTTTTGTGAGATGGTTAATTTTATCTTTAATTTAGATTGTCATCTAAGGATTGATTTACATTTGAGTTAGACTCAGGTTTTACAATCAGTCAATTAAATATTCATTTCAATGTTTGGCTTCCAGGCTGTGGCGAAGCACTAGGCCTTCTTGGGTATGAGATCATCCACCACTTCTAGACAAAACCTTTCAAAAAAATTAGATATTTAATTTCCTTTCTAAAACCCCTAGGTCTAACTAGTCAAGTGTAAACCAAGTCTAGGTCCTTATCTATCCTAGTCTAAGCATGCATAATGAAAGCAGTAAGGCAAGCATCAAACAAATCTATTTATTGCTCAAAATAGTTTTTCTATTGGCTCCCCTGGATCATAGCCTCAATAGGGTCTATCAAGGTAATGAATTTAATCCTTGGGGACCCAATATTGACCAAGTCCAACTTGATTAATCAAGTTTAACTTGGGGACCCATGCTTAGACTATTTTTCTATTTGTTCTATTTACAAGTGATAAGTAAGATTTGTATTTTTGTTTATCCTTAAATCCAAATCCGGATCGATTGTAAACGACTCTTTGTTTTCCAAGAAACAGATCAAGATTCTTGGAACCCAGGGTGAACCATTCCAACGTGTCCTTAAGTTCCTTGACTTGACTTTTCAGGCTGGAATTTTCTTCGTCAAGCTTTTGGACTTGAGTTGAAGTGCCAGTCTGAATGAAGTCGATCAAGGAGCTTGGCTTAGCCACTTCTTTAAGGGTTGTTATTTCCTTTTGAAGTGACTTGACTCGGATGTTGGATTTAGTTAACTTATGCATGAGATAGTTAACTAAATTATGTAATTTATTTAATTGAGAGATTCTTACAGTGGGGTTAGACTCTTTAGAAACGGAAACAGATACGGATTTGTGGCTTCTCTTGGATTCTGTTTCTGACTTGCTCTCGATATAAGATTCATCGACTTGTTCCCAGGTCGTAAGCGCGAGGAAGCTCGTCTGTTCGATCTCTTCGTCAGAGTCTTCTAAAGAAGACTCATCCTATGTTCCCTGCAGTGCTTTCTTCTTCCTTTGCTTCTTGGTTTCCTTTTGGTTCGAACAATTGGCTTTGATGTGTCCCTTCTTTTTACAGTCGTAGCAGGTTACTTCAAACTTCACTTTTGGAGTTGATTGCACTGTCTTGGACTGAATCACTTTCTTGATGTCTTTCTTGGTGAACCTTTTCTTCTTTTTGTAGAGCTTTCATACAAGGTTGACGAGTTCGGTTGCTATCTCGTCGTCATCGTCTTTTAAGTCTGGTTTATCTTCGAACTTGGGTTTAGTTCTGCGCTTTGCTTTTGATTCCTGCGTTTTGCTCGTTCCTTCAATTAAAGCAATACCTTTCTCGGCCGGAATAGTATTAGTTTGTTTAGGAAGCTCGAATTCAGAAAATAATTCATCTAATTTGATTAATGACAAATCTTTAGACACTTTGTAAGCATCTACCATGGATGCCCATAAGGTATTCCTCGGAAATGCATTTAATGCATACCTTATGACATCGTGGTTCTCTACTTTCTGTCCGATTGCATGAAGGCTGTTCGGAAGGTCTTGAATCCGTGCGTGAAGTTGGCTTGTCGTCTCGTTTTCCTGCATTTTTATGTTATACAGTTTATTTAATATTAAGTCATGTTTGCTTACCTTCGTGTCGGAAGTTCCCTCGTGCGACTCGATCAATTTCTCCCATAGTTCTTTTACGCTTGAGAATAGGCTGACTAGGTTCAACTCTTCTTTAGTTAAGCCACATTGAAGAGTGCATGTAGCTTTGGCATTGACCTCGATCTTCTTCATCAGACTTGTGCCCCAATTCTCGCATGATACTGGTTTTCCTACATCGTCGAGGAGTGAGAGGCCGGTTTTGGTGATCATCCACATCTCGACTTGTGTCTGGAGGTGATACTCCATTCGACTTTCCAGTAGCCGAAGTCTTTACCGGAGAAGAGGGGCGGGCGGGATGTGTTATAGCCTTCTTGATGGGCTATTGAAATAGAATCTCGCACACAAGAAAAAATTACGAATGTTCCAAGACTTGGCCTTGGATTAGTAGTGCAGGAGAAAATAATTAAATAAGCGAGCTCGAGTGGTGTTGAACCAGCTTCGAGAAAAATGAATTTTCAATTGCGATAAAATGATCAGAGTAAGGCAATTATACCAACTCCGATTAAATAAAAGAAAAAGAATTAATACCATGGAAAAAAAATGCTTGAATGGTGGTTTCTGTTGGTGCGGTTAGCACTAACGATTTAACCCAGGTTTTGATGAATGACAAATCAGGTTAAGTTAGTTTTGTTGTTGTCTGACACTTTGATCCAGTGTGCAGGAGAAGTCCAGACAGGTCGACGGGCTGACCGGATGTCTGGCACGAAGTCCAGTTAGGTCGACGGGCTGACCGGATAGCTGGCAAGAAGTCCAAGCGGGTCGACGGGCTGACCGGACGCTTGGCGAGAAGTCCAGCTAGGTCGACGGGCTGACCGGATAGCTGGCAAGAAGTCCAAGCAGGTCGACGGGCTGACCGGACGCTTGGCAAGAAGTCCAGCTAGGTCGACGGGCTGACCGGATAGCTGGCGAGAAGTCCAGACGGGTCGAAGGGCTGACCGGACGTCTGGCAGGTAAGTAAGGTAAGTCACTGGAGGGGAGTGACTGCGAGGACGCGTTCCCGGGAAGGGAACATTAGGCGTCGATCCGGCTTAGATCCATTTCGGATATCTAAGTCGAGATCGTGACTAGATTCCGGTCTCGGAAAGACGGAATCTAAGTCATACTCTTTGCTAATTCATACTCACTTTGCTTTTGCTAACAATCTGTGTTACAGGGTAAATTTGCCTCTGGACTAACGTTTGTCTTGCAGGATGGATTCTGCGGGAAAACAGGGTCCGGGCGCCCGGAAGGAATCCAGGCGCCCGGAGGTCCGGGCGCCCGGAAGGGATCCGGGCGCCCGGGAGGCAAACTTCATCCAAACTCGCGCGTCGCCACGTGGAGCATCTCGATTTGAGCAGCTACGTCACATTCCAGGCGCCCGAAAGGAATCCAGGCGCCCGGAGCAACATATAAAAGAAGCCCCAGGCAGGAGCTTCAGCATGAACTGAGAATCCAAGATCTGCTGCTCTGTGCTCTTGCGACGCCACGAAAAGCTCTCCGACTCAGTGCTGGTTTTGTTTTAATTCTATTGTCGGTATTTTCTTTATCTGTCAATTCTTGTACTTAACTCTGTAATATTCGAATTGATAGTGATTGCCCAACGAAAGTACTCACGGAGTACGGGCCTTCGAGTAGGAGTCGTCACAGGCTCCGAACGAAGTAAAAACACTGTGTCTACTTTACTTTTCCGCTGCGCTTATACTCGGTGTTTTTTCGAATCGATATTCACCCCCCCTCTATCGAATCTAACGGTCCTACAAGTGGTATCAGAGCAGGTACCGCTCTGATTTGGTGCAACCACCAATCAAGCAAAAGGGGGGTCGTTTTAAAGAAAAAAAATTAGATATTGTTTGCCTTTCGTTTTTTCCCTCCAAAACGATTTTTGAAAAATACATCGTCATCTTTTCACCATTGTTTAGTATTTAAAAAATATTACCTTTTCAAAATTTTGAAATAATATTTTTTTAAATATTTTAATAATATTTTATTATTTTTTCCGAAAATAGTGAAATATTATTTTTTTTCAGCACTACTAATCCAAGACCAAGTCTTGGGATCTTTTGTTTGTTTCTCTGTGTGCAAGAAATTATGACTCTTCTAGAAGGACGGAACCCCTACGAACCACCACCATACGATCATGAAGACTTCAACTACTGGAAGCGATTAATGGAATGTTTCTTAGGAAGCGTAGACATCGATTATATGCTAATTTTGAGGAAACCTTCTCAAAACTCGGAACTGAACAAAAAGGTAAGTAACATTATTTGTAATGTTTTACCTAACAATATTTTATGCAGATTAGAAAAGTACAAGAATGCATATGAGCTGTGGACCCAGTTGATCAAGCTTCACGAGATGCCGATGGAGCTAGAAGATCAAGTTAAAGTCAAATATGGACTCGAATCAAATCCAACGGAGAAGCCTACTGAATTAGGGGTTGCGCTCAAGGTTAGTAATATTTACCAAAATACCACTGCTAATAGTAGTTTAAATAATCAGCATGATGATAAGTATGAAATTGGTCCAAGTATGGTGCATGATAATCTAGATTTAAATGATTTAAATTCAAAATCACAAAATAATCTAGACTCTGATCAAGTCAATCAAGACTCTGATCAATTTGGCATCAACCTTGACTTGGTCAAACAGAACAATGACCAAATCAATTCAAATAATTTAATTAATTCAGAAAATTTGAAATTAGGTGAGCATTTATACATAAATAAGTCAAACATTAAAATAAATTTGAATTTAAATGCTAAAAATGAGAAAATGGATAAATACCTTGATAATCAAGATAAAATCAATCTAGAGAATGCTATCCAAAACCAAGATAATTTAATTAATAAAAAATTAAACTTTAAAGATAAAACTAATCTAATAAATTCAATTAACAATATCAATTTAAAAGGCAAAGAAAATATAAGGATAAAATTAAACACTTTGATAAAATCAAAACGGAATTTAACAAACTTAAAATTAAATGTTAAAGATAACATATTAAACAAAAATAAACTAGAAATTTCAAAATTAACAATTAATAAAAAGCTAAAAGATAAACCGTTAAGGAAATATAATTCAAATAGTTTAGTTAATTCAAATTTAAAAATAAATAAAAACTTAAACTTTAAAAATAAGCTATTAAAGAAAGATAATTTGACCAATTTAATTAATTCAAAATTAAAAACTTAAATTTAAATCACAAATTAAACATTAAAACTTAACTAAAATCAACTCTAATTATACAAAAATCTTAAATTAAAGGAAGATAATTGAGGGGGAGGCTCCAGAATACCTAGCACCTCCAAAACTAACTTACCCGACAGGGTAACCCAAATAAACTAACCCGGCAGGGTAATTAGGATTAGTTAAAAAGGGACCCAGTTTAACTTGAATCATAGTACTGGTGAAGTTTTTGGATGATAGTACGTTAGGGAAGCTTGGGCATCGCATGTCTAGAAAGATATGGCTTCGATCTGGTGCATTTGGCCAAGTGGAACTGACCGAAGCTACCCTTAAATGGATCCTAATTAGTTAGACCAAGGTTTAGTACTAAGCTCCGTGGATAGGACTATTCGGAAAACCTCGAAAGGTTGGTTACTTCTAAAGACGTCCAGGTGACTCACCAAGCTTAGAAGTTTATCCGAAGAATGCCTATTTGTTGAGACCAAAGCTAAACCTGAATCTAACACAAGCTAAACCAAACTCTATAATTAAATCTAATTCATCTCACAAAATCATAGGATTCCCTGATTGAAAACTTAGATCGGGTGAGATGAATAAGGATTAAATTAATATCAAATTAAATTAAATTAATTAAAATTAAATATCAAATTTCAAATTTCAAATTGAATTTCAAATTCACATTAAATTTTGAATTAATTAAAAATTAAATTAAAAACTAAATCATTTTAAAAATTAAATTAACTTTAAAAAATTATTTTAAAATTAAATTAACATAAAAAAATTATTTTAAAATTAAATTAACTTTAAAATATTATTTTAAAATTAAATTAACTTTAAAAAATTATTTTAAAATTAAATTAACTTTAAAAAATTATTTTAAAATTAAATTAACTTTAAAAAAAAATATTTATTTTAAAATTAAATTAAATTTTAAAAAAAAATTATTTTAAAACTTCTTTTAAAAATTCTTTTAAAAATCATTTTAAAAACTTTAAAAAATTATTTTAAAATTTATTTTAAAAATTCTTTTAAAAATCATTTTAAAAACTTTAAAAAATTCTTTTAAAAATTATTTTAAAAATTCATTTAAAAATCATTTTAAAAACTTTAAAAAATTCTTTTAAAAATTATTTTAAAAACTCTTTTAAAAATCATTTTAAAAAACTTTAAAAAATTATTTTAAAAATTATTTTAAAAACTCTTTTAAAAATCATTTTAAAAACTTTAAAAAATTATTTTAAAAATTATTTTAAAAACTCTTTTAAAAATCATTTTAAAACATTTTAAAATTATTTTAAAAACTTTTTAAAAAAAAATCTTTTAAAAATATTTTTAAAAATTATTTTAAAAACTCTTTTAAAAATCATGTTAAAAACTTTAAAAAATTCTTTTAAAATTTATTTTAAAACATTTTAAAAATTATTTTTTTAAAAATCATTTTAAAAACTTAAAAAAAATTTTTTAAAAATATTTTTAAAAATTATTTTAAAAACTCTTTTAAAAATCATGTTAAAAACTTTAAAAAATTCTTTTAAAAATTATTTTAAAACATTTTAAAAATTATTTTAAAAACTTTAAAAAATTCTTTTAAAAATTATTTTAAAACATTTTAAAAACTCTCTTAAAAATCATTTTAAAAACTTTAAAAAAAAAAATTCTTTTAAAAATTATTTTAAAATTTTTTTTCTTTAAAAACTATTTTAAAAAATTCTTTAAAAACTATTTTAAAAATTCTTTGAAAACTATTTTAAAAAATTCTTTAAAAAACTATTTTAAAAAATTCTTTAAAAAACTACTTTAAAAATTCTTTAAAAAAACTATTTTAAAAATTCTTTAAAAACTATTTTAAAATTTTTTTAAAAAAAAAACTATTTTAAAAATTCTTTAAAAAAAAAAACTACTTGAAAAATTCTTTAAAAACTATTTTAAAAATTCTTTAAAAAAGACTACTTTAAAAATTCTTTAAAAACTATTTTAAAAAATTCTTTAAAAATTATTTTAAAAATTCTTTAAAAACTCTGTTAAAAATTATGTATCATTTTAAAAAATTCTTCTTATTTTTTCACTATAATAAAATTTTGTTAACTTAAAAAAATTAGTAATAATAATAAATTATTTCTATAGATTATTTTCACTTTAAAAATTATTATTTTGACTTTAGACTCACTTTTAATCTTAAACATCATTTTAATCTTAAAATTATTTTAACTTAACTGAAAATTAAATCTTAAATTAAAACTTAATATTGAAATTACAATTAAAATTTAATAACTTAACTTAAACTTAAAACTTAAATCTAAATTAATCACTGATATTAATCCAACTTAAAAGGAAGTAAATGAAAAGTTAAATTATAACTAACACCTTCATCAATTAATACAAAATTTAGATTATATTAAATTATTGAATCAAGCAAAATTTAATCAATAAATTATTAATAGTGATTAATTATTGAATTAATAACAACTTATCTTACTTAACATTACACTAAAGGTTAACTCATTTCAACTGAATCTAACGTTAATTACGTTTAGTCAAATTTAAATGAACAATTTTATAAAGATAATTATACAATCGCCTAAAACACTTAGGTACGAAAATATGTTATGGTTGTAAAATTTTATATTAAGGGGGAGTAATAAATAAGGAGGATTAATAAATTAAAGGAGTATCAAATTCAGGGGGAGGTTTTTAATTATCTCCTTAAGTGTTATTTTTTAATCTTCTCTTTAAAATCTCTCTATAAAATTCTACCTCGATTTCTTTTCTACTTTGAATATATTTAGAAAATATTTTCAAAATTTTATGTCAGGTTCAGGGGGAGAAATAAAACTAATTTAGTTTTTCAAATCGAATTTTAAACTTAATTTTGAAAATCAAAGTTTAAAAATCAATTTTCAAAATCAACTTGTTTAAAATTGTGAAAAATTTCTTAAATCAACTCACAATTGTTTGTTTTAAATCACAAACTTTTTATCCTTTTTACTTAGTTCTTGAAAACTGAACTTTTCTAGTATTTTAAATCATGATTTTGAAACTAGTACTTTTCTAGTATTCTAGAAAACTGAATTTTTCTAGTATTTTTCAATCAGTTTTGAAAAATAAATTTTTCAAACTCAGTCTTGGAATTTTTGAAAACTTATTTGAAAAGTATTTCAAAATTGAAACTTGTTTTGAAAATTTAAAA
Source organism: Zingiber officinale (assembly GCF_018446385.1). NCBI lineage: Eukaryota > Viridiplantae > Streptophyta > Magnoliopsida > Zingiberales > Zingiberaceae > Zingiber > Zingiber officinale. Next base: position 99,568,559 of record NC_055989.1, on the reverse strand, counting down.
TTTGATCTTGAAATTTAGAACTTATACACTTGTGTTTGAGATTTTGTTTATCTAAACTTAGCTATTTTTCTAAAATCTAAAAGCTAATGCTTTAAACAAGTTTTCAAAAGTTTAAACTCCCCTAGATTATCTTAACACTTTTTCTTTGTCTGAAGTCTATGCTTACTTAATCCATGCTTATTTTTGATGAATGCCAAAGGGGGAGGGTTAGGTGGTTAAGTTAGCTAAACCAGAATTGAAAATACAAACTAACTTAAAAACCCTTTAAATACTTGTTTTTTCTTGCATATGTTTTCACTAACTTAACCAGGTTGTCATTCCATCAAAAAGGGGGAGATTGTTGGTGCGGTTAGCACTAACGATTTAACCCAGGTTTTGATGAATGACAAATCAGGTTAAGTTAGTTTTGTTGTTGTCTGACACTTTGATCCAGTGTGCAGGAGAAGTCCAGACAGGTCGACGGGCTGACCGGATGTCCGACGGGCTGACCGGATAGCTGGCAAGAAGTCCAAGCGGGCTGACCGGACGCTTGGCGAGAAGTCCAGCTAGGTCGACGGGCTGACCGGATAGCTGGCGAGAAGTCCAAGCGGGTCGACGGGCTGACCGGACGCTTGGCGAGAAGTCCAGCTAGGTCGACGGGCTGACCGGATAGCTGGCGAGAAGTCCAGACGGGTCGAAGGGCTGACCGGACGTCTGGCAGGTAAGTAAGGTAAGTCATTGGAGGGGAGTGACTGCGAGGACGCGTTCCCGGGAAGGGAACATTAGGCGTCGATCCGGCTTAGATCCATTTCGGATATCTAAGTCGAGATCGTGACTAGATTCCGGTCTCGGAAAGACGGAATCTAAGTCATACTCTTTGCTAATTCATACTCACTTTGCTTTTGCTAACAATCTGTGTTGCAGGGTAAATTTGCCTCCGGACTAACGTTTGTCTTGCAGGACGGATTCTGCGGGAAAACAGGGTCCGGGCGCCCGGAAGGGATCCGGACGCCCGGGAGGCAAACTTCATCCAAACTCGCGCGTCGCCACCTGGAGCATCTCGGTTTGAGCAGCTACGTCACATTCCAGGCGCCCGGAAGGAATCCAGGCGCCCGGAGCAACATATAAAAGAAGCCCCAGGCAGGAGCTTCAGCATGAACTGAGAATCCAAGATCTGCTGCTCTGTGCTCTTGCGACGCCACGAAAAGCTCTCCGACTCAGTGCTGGTTTTGTTTTAATTCTATTGTCGGTATTTTCTTTATCTGTCAATTCTTGTACTTAACTCTGTAATATTCGAATTGATAGTGATTGCCCAACGAAAGTACTCACGGAGTACGGGCCTTCGAGTAGGAGTCGTCACAGGCTCCGAACGAAGTAAAAACACTGTGTCTACTTTACTTTTCCGCTGCGCTTATACTCGGTGTTTTTTCGAATCGATATTCACCCCCCCTCTATCGAATCTAACGGTCCTACAGTTTCACCGATTCGAAGTAACCTTACTCTGATACCAATTGTAGGATCGAAAAGCGCTAGAAGGGGGTGAATAGCGCTCGTGGCTAATTCGTTCATTTCGTAAATATGCAGCGGAATATAGAAGTAAACTAAAAGCAATCACTAACACTTTTGGTTACTTGGTTCAGAGCATGTGTCGACTCCTACTCCAAGGCCCGCGATCGTTGATCGCTTTTGGTGGACAATCACTATAAGCTCGAGAATATTTACAAGATTAATTATAAGTACTGAACTTAAAAAGATTATACCGACAATAAAAGATTATAGAAGTAGTCGTCGATTGTTGGAACAACAGCTAAGCATCGTTGAGTCATTTCGGCACAGAGCACAACTTCGAAGATTGCTTGTAGAATTGTTATATATTTGTTGTTGCTCGAACCAGGCTTAAATAGCCTGTTGTGGGCGCCTCCAACCTCCATAGGAGGCGCCTCTAGCCAAGGGTTATCCTTTTCCACGGTGCTGATAAGCTCCGTTGCCTGCGTTGCTTATCCACTCAAAAGCGCCTCCAAGCTCCATGGAGGGTGTCCTCCATCTAGCGTTCAAGGCACCTTCCATCTCCTTGGAAGACGCCTTCGCTCCTTGATGCGAGGCTTTTATCCAAGGCACTTGAGGCACCTCCAAGCTCCATGGAGGGCGTCTCGGTTACTGTTCATCCGAGGCTTCCCTTGGGCGACTTCAATCTTGCAAGGCATATTAATTCACAAACAAAATATATTCTGCAAAACAAAGTTAGAACAATAAAATATAAATAATATAAGTATTTGACAGTCATCAGACTGTCCGATTCTGACTTTGAATTTTTCAAAAACCCTAGGTCGAATCGACGTCTACTGTTCTCTCTTCGGGGAACGCGTCCTCACTACTCCTCTCAGGAGAAGTTACCTATTGCCAGATTGATCCTCCAGACCAATTGGACTTTCGCTCAGCATCCGAAGCTTCCGGTCTTCATGTTGAACGTCCGTTCCATGACCCATCCAGAATTCCACTCGGTTCGCGACACCAGGATTTCAACTTAGAGTCTCTGACTCTAGGATTTTACCTGAAGCCCTCGACCTATCAAGACTTTCTGCATAGGGTTACCACCCCCTAGGACCTAGGCTTACCACCCCCTAGGGGTTTCCACCTGCCTAACCGTAGCTAGGGCTTTTGTCTAAGAACCCTTAAGACTTTCCTGCAATCTTATTCAAACTTGTTAGACAACAAATAACTTTAACTTTGAACCCTTTGCCATTTTCAAAACTCAGGTTCGATCATCTGATGCTTCCCACACCAACACTCTGGGCTTTCCCCGTGATTGATTGGCATAATTCCAATCAAGGCAGAGGGGGCCTTCATGTATCGAGTATGTTGTTGGCGCAGCGGAGACCGGCAAGAGGGGGGCGAATTGCTGCAAACAAAAATGAAAGACTACACTCCTCGGATTTCAACTCAGAATTTAAATCAGCAATAAAATAACAACTAAATTAAGGAGACAGAAAAAGAAACAGAAACAGAATTTAACCTGGTTACAACCAAGGAGGTTGTTAATCTAGGGCGATGAAAAGCTCTACTAGCAGAATCTCCTTTACTGTAAGCGGAGAAGCCTTTTTACACTTAGAACGCTCACTTAGTTGCTAGGAATTGATTACAAGTTGGATGCTTGAGTTGTTATTTAATTCCTAGCTCCAGGGGCCTTTATATAGCTCCTGGAAAGTCTATCCCGAGGGTCCAAGGCGCCTCCAGCTTGGTCAGCGGATAAAACTTTATCCGCAACGTAAACGGTCAAATCTGACCTGTTGAAGGCGCCTTCAACAGGGTTGAAGTCGCCTTCATGATGGAGGCGCCTCCAAGCCTGCTGGGGGCGCCTCCAAGCTGGCAGCTCCATTTTTCAACTTGGTTTCTTCAGCTTCCGATGCTTCGTTCTTTTGGGTGATTGCGGCCAACCGGAATAGGGCTCACCCGAACCCAATTCCCGGCCTTCTCCTCGAGCAGCCTTCCGTCCCGGCTTAACGTCCCTCGAACGCCGCACATGCTCTTCACGCCCACCGGAGTACTCTTCCGCAGCTCTCTCGTCCTTCGGACGCACCGAGCCCGTCAGCTCCCTTCCCGTGTCGTCCTTCTCGCTAGCTGCGTCTTCCGCTCGACTTCCTGTGCTCCTAAGCTCCTGCACACTCAGACACAGAGATCAAACACAGCAGGACCTAACCAACTTGGTTGATCACATCAAAACTACCACGGGGTCCAACAATCTCTCCCTTTTTGATGTGCATCAACCCAAGTTCAAGTCAGGGTTAAAACAGACATAAAAAGTAATTTTAAAGAAAAATTACTAAACTAACAAGTTAAACATAATTTTTGCAATTAGTAAAATTGCAACACTTTAAAAAAAATTTAAGTTTTCTTAAAAAAATTTAAGTTTTTTCTAACTCCCCCTAAACTTGTACTTTTCTCTCCCCCTTTGATCACAGCAAAAATGGGGTCTTAAGAATTTTCAAATAAGATTGAAGTTTTTTGAAAATTTTCTAAGTTAAAAATGAATTTTTTTAAAAAAATCCTAAGTAAATGTTCAAATGTTCCAAAAAAATTTCTAAGTCAAGTGAATGAAGTTTTAGAATTTTCTAGAAGAAAATTTCTAATCTAAAAAAAATAAGTTAGAATTTTTAAAAAAAATTCTAAGGAATTTTTGTTTATTTTAACAAATATTTGATAAACTTTCAAAGCATTATTAAATTCTTGTTTAATGCTTTTTCAGAAAGTTAATTAAACATTTTCTTTCAATATTTTAGCTTTCAGGTCGTGGCGAGGCACTAAGCCTTCTTAGTTATTGGAGCAACAACCACTTCCTTAGATAAAGCTTCCATAAAGAATTTCAATGTTTAATTTTCTCACTGTAAGCTTTTAATTTTTGAAAAATTAATTAAGCACAGATTTTGGAACCCAATAGAGGTTCCTTCCTACAGGATTATTCAAAAATCTAGGGGGTACATAGTTTCTTGGTATTTTCCTAAGTTGACCTTGATGCTTCCTTATATACCAATTTAATTTACCATAAATTCTTAATTTTGAATTTGGAAATTGATTTAAGCATGCAGCAGATTTCAGTTTTTCAATTTCTAATTTTAATTTATCATTTTTTTGATTTTACACTATCATACATTTCAAGTGGACATGCTTTTGCTAATTTCATTTTTAATTCTTTATTTTCTTTTTCTACTTTGAATAAGTCTTTTGAAAGCGATTTAATAAATTGAAATGACTGAGACGGGGTTAGATTGCGTACCTTACTTACCTGATCTGGTGACGCTCCCCCATCACTGCTGTTTTCTTCTTCTGATGTTCCTCCCCCTTCATCGATGCTCATCTCTGAGCTTGAGTCTTCTTCCGGTTGATGGTTCACCAATAACGCTAACCCCGAGAATTCTTCGATGTCCGACTCAGAGGTTGACGAATCTGACCAAGTAGCCTTCAGATTCTTGTGCTTGGAGGGTTCTGGTTTCTTGTATTTTGGCTTTTCCTTTTCTTTCTCCTTTCTCTTCAATTTTGGGCAGTCCTCCTTGATGTGCCCTTCTTCGTTGCAGTTGTAGCAACGAACCGTCCTCTTCTTTCGATCATGCCTCTGCGATTTAAATTTATTAGAACTGAAAAACTTATTGAAGCGTCTTACCAATAGTGCCGCTTCGGATTCGTCGACTGAGGTTTCGGAGTCAGAATCGTTTACTTTTGCCTTTAGAGCTATGTTCTGACTGGTCTTCTCTACTCCATTTGGCTCTGAAACTCGAGATTCGTGAAGTTCAAAAGTCGAAAATAATTGTTCTAACGTACTTACCTCGAGGTCCTTAGAGATGTAGTACGCATCTACTAAGGAGGCCCACTCTGGAGTTCTCGGGAAGGCATTGAGCGCGTATCGGATAGAATCCCGGTTGGTTAGCTCTTCTCCAAGGTTCGTTAGTTGCGTTATCAGCTCCTTGATTCTCGCTTGGAGTTGTGCTACCTTCTCGCCTTGGTTCATCCGGAGGTTCGTTAACTGGTTCCGGAAGATGTCGCGCTTCGCTAGCTTCGCTAGCTTCGCTTCGGAAGTACCTTCGTGAAGCTCCAGGAATTTTTCCCAGAGATCTTTCGCTGAGTCGTAGCTTCCGATCCAATTTACCTCCTGCGACGGTAGAACGCTGAGTAGGTGGAACTCAGCCTTTCCGTTGGCGACGAAATCTGCTTGCTCCTTTTTCGTCCAGGTATTTTCCTCCTTGTCTTTCGGAACTGCATAGTCATATTTCATTATTAAAAGAATGTCAAATTCGGTTTTAAAAAATACCTCCATTTTGCGCTTCCATGTGGCGAAGTCTCCGTCAAACTTTGGGGGATGAATGTTCGCTCCGGCCATCGTCTTGATCGTAGTGCTTCAGTTGGCGGTTAGTCCTTCTGAGACGATCAGGCTCTGATACCACTTGTTGGCGCAGCAGAGACCGGCAAGAGGGGGTGAATTGCTGTAAACAAAAATGAAAGACTACCCTCCTCGGATTTCAACTCAGAATTTAAATCAGCAATAAAATAACAACTAAATTAAGGAGACAGAAAAAGAAACAGAAACAAAATTTAACCTGGTTACAACCAAGGAGGTTGTTAATTCAGGGCGATGAAAAGCTCTACTAGCAGAATCTCCTTTACTGTAGGCGGAGAAACCCTTTTACACTTAGAACGCTCATTTAGTTGCTAGGAATTGATTACAAGTTGGATGCTTGAGTTGTTGTTTAATTCCTAGCTCCAGGGGTCTTTATATAGCTCCTGGAAAGTCTATCCCGAGGGTCCAAGGCGCCTCCAACAAGGTTCAAGGCGCCTCCAGCTCGGCCAGCGGATAAAACTTTATCTGCAACGCAAACGGTCAAATCTGACCTGTTGAAGGCGCCTTCAACAGGGTTGAAGGCGCCTTCATGATGGAGGCGCCTCCAAGCCTGCTGGAGGTGCCTCCAAGCTGGCAGCTCCATTTTTCAACTTGGTTTCTTCAGCTTCCGATGCTCCGTTCTTTTGGGTGATTGCGGCCAACCGGAATAGGGCTCACCCGAACCCAATTCCCGGCCTTCTCCTCGAGCAGCCTTCCGTCCCGGCTTAACGTCCCTCGAACGTCGCGCACGCTCTTCACGTCCACCGGAGTACTCTTCCGCAGCTCTCTCGTCCTTCGGACGCACCGAGCCTGTCGGCTCCCTTCCCGTGCCTTCCTTCTCGCTAGCTGTGTCTTCCGCTCGACTTCCTGTGCTCCTAAGCTCCTGCACACTCAGACACAGGGATCAAACACAGCAGGACCTAACCAACTTGGTGATAGGATCGAGTAGCGCGATAGAGGGGGGGTGAATATCGCTTCTTTTTAAAACTATTCTTTTCTTTTTAAGTCAGAATCGTGCAGCGGAAAATAAGAAAGGAGACACAATCGTTTACTTCGTTCGGAGCCTAGCTCGACTCCTACTCGAAGGCCCGCGGTCCTTGACCGCACCGATGGGCAAAGCACTAAAACCCTTCTCTCCGAACTCCTCGGAGAGAAGCAGATCGTACAAGTACAATAGAATAAGATGGTAACAAATCTACTATCTTATTAGCAATTAAGTATAAAACAAAAAACAAGTATACCGACAAATGAATCGAAGATATAGCGTAGGTCGGTTCTTCTAAATGACGTAGCTTTGCACTGAAGATGAGTCGCTTGCAGAGTAGTAACTTGTGATCAGAAAAATTCTTTATTGGCCTCTGTCTTCGAGTCTGAATTTATAGGTGGACTGAGGTTCGGTCGACCGATCCCTCTGTTCGGTCGACCGAACCAGCTCCGATCACCCACAGCTAGAGTCTGACGCTGGCTCGTAAATTCTGCATTAACTGGCCTTCAATGGTTCGGTCGACCAAACCCTTTTATCGGTCGACCGAACAAGGTTTTTCCTTGTTTGCTGAAATTTGCCGAGATTACCCTTTAATGCTGATTAAATGCTGATTGGATCAGTCGACCGATCCTCTTGTTCGGTCGACCAATAAGCCCTTCTTTCCTTTGCTTGCTGATTCGGTGCTAATGAACTGGCTTGCTGAGTAAACAGGTTCGGTCGACCGATCTTACTTTTCGGTCGACCGATCAAGCTTTGACCGGACTCTGGCTCAGTTCTGATCTGGACTGACTTCTGTGCTGATCTTACTTGGTTCGGTCGACCGGTCCTCTGGTTCGATCGACCGATCCGCCTAGACCTGCAAAACAGTGTTAGAACAACAAAACACCCTGCAACACAGATGTTAGCATAACAGTATAATAATGCATGAGTAATAAAAGAACAGTAGAACTGTTCTTGATCTCAACTTGGAAACCTTCCCGGTTTCTTCAGTTGGATCAGTGACCTAAGGTTGTTCCCTCCGGGAACCCGACCTCACTGTCGCTCCTCCAGTTTTCTTACCTCAACCTACCTGCCAAACTTTGATCCTCCAGATCTAGTTTGGACTTCTCACTCAGCCTTGATCGGCTCCCCAGGACTTTTCCTTTGATCTTCGATCCTTCAGACCTCTCGATCATACTGCCAAGTTTCGTCTCCCCTTGACCTACTTGGACTTTCACCTGGGTTCCACGATCTGCTAAAACTTTTCTGCCTAGCCTCCAGCTAGGACTTTCCCGGTTGAGTAAACATCCTGCACACTTAGTCAACTTGTTAGATCATAACAAGACTTAACTTGAACCTTTGACAACATCAAAACTCAGGTTTGATTCTAGTGCAGTTTGCACCAACACTTGGTTGATCACATCAAAACTACCACAGGGTCCAACATATGTTGTACCTCAACACTTTATTCTGTGGCCATCTCAACAGAACAAAATTTGTTTCAAGATTGTTGGGCAATCTGTTGCATGAGATATTGAGAAAAATTACTGAATTGAAATTACACAAAATCAATTCTAACTTATTTGTTGAAATAACTTAAGCAAATAATCTCAAGCTGCCAGTGGGGCTGGTTCTGCCAAGCTTCCGATGGTCCCAGTTGCAGAGTTGATGCGGTGCGTAGTAGAATCGGGAGTTGATCACCGAGTCGGAAAGAGAATTCACTGAGTAAGATATGGAGGTCTGCTCTCAATGCAGTTTCCTTGAAATATACTCGCCCCACCTCCGGCTATCCTTCAAAGTTCTCTTGGGTCATCTATTTCCCTGTATACAATGACAAAACTACACACAACCAAGCATTGGTTGCTCATGGCAAACTGAGAATACACTCGAGTGCTATCATGAGTAGTTTAGCCGAACGGATACACGGCTAAGAGAGTTTTTGTGAGAGAACATGGGTGGACAGAGGTTCACTTCCTACTCTTCCTCTTACTCTCTCTTTCGCTTATCTTCTACTACTCTCCTTTACTCAAGATTCAGCCTCCTTAAATAGGAGTTCTTATCTTGCTTGCAATAAATGACCAAATTATAGTCATTTAATGTTAGGTTTAATATCGTCATTAATGGATTTAATGTCCTCATTAATGTTGAGATGTTACAGAATCATTATTAATGTGTTTAATGCCGTCATTAATGTCGAGACGTTACAAAGTCACCATTAATGAGTTTAATGACACCATTAATGTTGAGACATTATAAAATTACCATTAATTTCATATTAATGCTTTCATTGCACTCTTGAGCAAGTAGTAAAAAGAGATTTATGTGATAAAATGTTGGTTCATTGTTTGGCAAATTTTGCCTCAACTGGTCTGACATTCGATGTGCGCAGGTCGTGCTGGCACACGAGTCAATTTTGGTTCAGTATAATCCGGACCCTGTATTTGCACCCACCCTGCACACCCACATGTGAGAGAGTCTCTCCCCCATGCATATGTTTATAACATCAATGTATGTGCCATAATTTAAACCAATAATAAGGCCAAGAGACTTTTAATGTGGGATTAAAAATCCATGAACAATATGTTGGATCGAAAGCGTTAGAGGGGTGAATAGCGCTCGTGGCTTTCACTCATTTCAGAATTAGAAAATGTTCGAGTTAAAGCAGCGGAAATGATAAATAGAATAAGCACAAACACAAAGAGACACCAAGGGTTTACTTAGTTCAGAGCCTAGGGCGACTCCTACTCCAAGGCCGGCGATCGAAGATCGCTTTCGGTGGACAATCACTATCAGTTCGAAAAACTTTTACAATCAAGGATTACAAGTGCTGAAATAAAGAAATGGTACCGACAATACACAAGAATTACGAGGTTGTCAGTTGTTGGAGTAGCAGCGCGTGTTGGAAGCGTTCGGAAGCACCGGTTGTTCTTTTCGAGATTCATTCCATGCTGCTTCACGAGGCTCCTTTTTATAGGCTCTGTAAAACTGATCCAGATCCCCAAGTCTCGGGATCAGGATTGACCCGAGGTAGATCGGTCGACCGATCCCCGCGTTCAGTCGACCGATCAAGCGATCTCCTCCAATCCGATCCGCCCGATGCGCTCGCTCCGCTTCGATCTGGTCAAGCCTTATCCTCGGTTCGGTCGACCGAAAACCCGGTTCGGTCGACCGATCCCCTGGTCGAGCCTGGTCCACTCGCTGGTAATCTGATCTGCTGCTTTGGGGGTTCGGTCGACCGATAACCCTGTTTGGTCGACTGATCCCGGTCAATTCCGACCCTGCACAGAAACTGTTAGAAATGTTCTCCTGCAAAACATAGTTAGAATCTAGCAGATAATATGTAAGTAAGTGAATTGGCAGTCTTCGGACTGTCCGGTTTTGACTTCGGATTTTCGATCGGAAACTCTAGATCGAACCGACACCTACTGTTTCCTCTTCCGGGGAACGCATCCTCACCTACTCTACTCAGGAGAAGTTACATTTTGCCAGTTCAGTCCTCCAAACTGACTGAACTTTTGCTTGGCACTCGAATCTTCCGGTCTTCATACTGAACGCCTGCTCCACGACTTGTCCAGACTTCCACCTGGTTCGGGACACCAGGATTTCCACTTAGGGTTGCCGCCCCCTAGGGTTTTTGCCTGAAGCTCTGACCCTCCAAGACTTTCTGCCTAGGGTTACCACCCCCTAGGACCTAGGGTTGCCACCCCCTAGGGTTTTCCACCTGCCTAACCGCAGCTAGGGCTTCCTACAAAGCTCAATCAACATATCAGATAACAACACACCTTAACTTTGAATCATTTTGTCATTATCAAAACTCAGGTTCGATCGTCGGATGCTTCCCGCACCAACACAATAGAGTTTCTTCGTCTCTACCTCTTTATTCTATTCACATTTCTAACAATCCCTTACATGAATGGAAAACAGGGTATGTGATAATATTCAGTAGTTGAGTCTAGTATATGATAGGTAGGTTTTATCCTTTAAACCTTCCTTTGTGAAGATTTGTTTGCATACTGGTTGATAGGGGTGTAATCGAGCCGAGCCGAGCCGAACTCTTCGATGTTTGAGTTTGGCTCGTTTATAATCGAGTCGAGCTCGAGTTTTATTTAACGAATATATTCATGGCTCACGAACTTATTCGAGCTTTTATCGAGCCAAACGAGCTTAATAAATATAAATTATAAATTTAAATATTCATTAAAAACTAAATTATATATTTTAAAAAATATATAATATTCTTGTTAAAATTTATAATTTTATTCTAATAAATAAATTTAATATATTTGTTTATGTTTTTCATAAGTAGAATGTAAAATCTATAAATTCAATATCAAAACTATTATTTTTTTATTTAAAAGTTGATTAATGAGTTTAACGAATATGTTCACGAGCTAACGTACCGAATATTGTGAAGCTTGAGCTTGGTTTGTTTATCTTAACGAGCCGCATTAAAAAAGCTCAAACGAGCTTCGAATAGCTCACGAGTGGCTTGGCTCATTTACACCCCTACTGGTTGACAGTAGATATGATATTCTTGAACTGTTCTGAAAATTGTCACGCCCCAAGGTAGTCCCTGTCCGAAGAAATTTCGGCAGCATCTCCCCTGTACGACGGACAATATGAAGCTCAGTATACATATATCTCTATACCTCGGCCACACACGGCCAGAATAATACAATACAATTAAGAAACAACCCACGCAGTTTATATCAACATTCCACACAGATATAATATATGATCAATCCACGCAGTTTAATAAGGAAAGACGATATAGAACCTCGAAGATATATGTAAACAGCCTACTCCACTACAACGAAGAAAACAAATCCACGAAGTAATGAAAATACAACCGCAGCGGAAAACAAAAGTAGCAAACCCGAATGTTCCATGTAAAGTCCACAATACAAACCCACAATACCTCCTGAGGAGTCTGCCCCTGACGGACAGGCTCAACCCTACCAGACCTCTCTGAAGACTCTGTCTCAGGAGAATCTAACGGCCTCTTACGTTCTTAGCCATGAACATGCCTAGTTTTGTGAACTCAAATTGACGGACGTATATGTCTAGACTTATCATTATATAGATGACTCTATACTCGACCAATTATTGATAGATTATCGCAATGTATGCAAATTGCGAGCACCGGTCTTAGCGAGCTGCCAGAGTGTATTCCCAAGCTTGAGAGAGTCTCTCCCCATACATATGTTTACAACATCAATGCATATTCCATAATTTAAACCAATAATAAAGCTAAGAAACTTATAATGTGGGATTAAAAATCCAAGTACAATAGACTCTCTTGGTCTCTACCTCTTTATTTCATTCACATTTCTAACCATATTAATACTCATTAATAGTAAAGTGGAGATCATGAAACCATTAAGTTGCCAAATGGAGTGATAATAATGGTGGTTGACGACCATTACAGAAGGAAAATTGAAATGTCATAAAGGACATCGTTACACGGTAAGAGTTATAAATTAAAGAAGGGGTATGCTCATTCTAAGGAGATCATCTCTATCATTCTATTGCTTTCTACTCCTTTTATCTTAAATTCTCAATTAAGCATAGGAGGGACTTTGCTAGGACAAGACCCCCTCTAACTATGTGATGACTTTGAACATAAAATTATCTAACATAGATACGGAGAACACAAGGTAAACTCGACCATCAACATCCAAATTAAAACGTACTCAGTTACAAGCATCCAAATTATGCCTATCAGTTAGGCACAGGCGTTGGGACCTTAAAGGTGGCAAACAAGCTTATTATAGGTTAGTGTAACCTCCTCTATGGTGCTAAAGTGGTTGAGCTAGAGGCGGGTGCACTTCTTCGGCTTCATGTTGTGTCCTTTTAAAGGTTTGGATAGATGTGATAAACATATAAACATTCATAAGATTTATATATTCACTCTTAAGATGAAGATTGTAAGGTTATAATCGAAGCCAAAATTATTTAAGAATGTCCTATTAGTTAGGAGAAACATATTATTTTTGGATTAACTTGTCCACAAAGTTTTTCAAGAAAACAAAAAGTAAAAACAAAAACTTAAGACGCAAAAATTGGTGGAGACAACAAAAAAGAATAAACAAATAAAATAAAAACTGGTAAGCTTCTTTAATTAAGTTATGGATGAATACAATCCAAGGAATGAAAAAAAAACTTTAGAGAACCTTGTGGATGAATTTATAAATGATATAAGATGGTCACTGTGCTAAAACTAGGAGAATCTCATAATAGCAGTAACATGGCTGATTTCATTTCCAAACAGATCACTTCAACGACCTTATATACAAAGAACAAGGACAAAGCAAAATCCATGGATAGGGGTCACTAAGATTAAATTAAATTAAATTGCCACCAACTCACTACTAATTAATTAACTAACACTTAGCCCAGGATCAGTAGACTGACTACATTCTCACTAGCTGTGAATATATTATGATCATCTTCATGCTTTCAAGGGAAAAAATTAAAATACAAACTCTTATATTTTCCTCTAAAGAAGAAAAAATTGAGGCTTGCACGCTGGTGATATGTGTATATTACCTGTAAATTTAGTATTCTGAAGGCAACAAGTATGGTGGATCAAAGAGTGAAAGAGCTAATCATATTGTTCATCATAGGGGAGGAGGTAAAGCTGTTGCTATCTAGTTTAGCTAGATAATTAATCCCTTAAAACATATGAAATTGGGCCCATTCAGTTATTACGGTGGCAGTCTCAGTTCCTAGCTTAGCAGTGATAGTCTTTTTAGAGATGCATCTACAGGAGAGAATCGTTCATTTAATTTGTTATCAGTGGTCGACAGCTATATCCTCTTCGCAATAATTCGCCTAATTATAAACTACTTTGCAGCTGCCGGTTGTGAGGTTTACAACTTGAATCTTATTGCATTAACCTAAAAAATAAAATAGTAAAAAAAATATATCAATACCCAATTGCAGAAAAAAGAACACTAGAAAAGGTTTAAAGCATGTGTAATGGAATTTCTTGAGCAGCTGTCTCTCCTGAGAGGAACTACTAGTGTTTGTTTTAAATCCTTTTGATCTTCTTCCGAGTCAGATTACAAGTAATTAATCAAAGTGATCCCATGGACTGAGCAATTTAACAGTTCCCTTTCTGGCAACAAAAGACGGAGGTGCATTGTGCTCGCCATCTGCTCGACGTTGGTCCCTCACATGAACACTAGGCAACAACAAACACTCTACCAAAATGCCAACCACGTGCCGAAACCTAACATGGGGCCTGGCTTGCAATTCATGTTCCACACCCAAGGTTTTATTGCCTGATGGCTGTGCTCAGTCCCCGTCACCTAAGAATGTCTCAGTCACTGCCCTAAAATATAAGGGCACACATGGTGACACCACACTTGTAAGACCGATACTAATGAGCCACTGTGACTCATAGCAGGCACCAAATTTTAAATCCGAATCATCCAGCTCTCTGCGGCAAATCTGGTCACTAGTTTATATATATATATACACACTACACTGGAGGCGTAGGGGCCGGACCGGGGTAGCAGCATGCATAGAAGAAAGAAGAATAATAAGAGGTGGTCCTCTGAAACGAGGGCCGAGACAAGCGCAATCTAAGGCCTTCCTGTTGGGTCCTCTGCTGCCTACATCATGCAGTCACCCATTCCCCTCTCTTGGGATGGCTGCAACTACAATTTTCTATTCCACTGACTTGTATTCAGTACAATCCCTCCTCTAAAATTTTTCATTGCAATTATAATAATATTACATTGCAGCAGGACCTAGAGAGTATGGAGGCAAATATAATAAGACCTTTCCTTCGACCCTGTTCTATAATTTAGTCACACTACCTTGGAGCAATCCTATATGTGGATATATAGAGAGCAAACTAAAGCCCACAATACATACACCAACGCAATCTCTTCCTCTTCATCTTCCTCTTCACAAAGAGATCATGCCGAAGCTGTTCGGATTTGATGTTGTATCCAAGGAGGAAGAGGCCGGGCCGGGCTCCGACTCGTCGTCGTCGACGATGACGGAGGCCCGAGGCGGCGAGGGGAGGAAGTACGAGTGCCAGTACTGCTGCCGGGAGTTCGCCAACTCGCAGGCGCTGGGCGGCCACCAGAACGCGCACAAGAAGGAGCGACAGAAGAAGAAGCGGGCCGCCCAGATGCAGCACTACCACCACCTCCACGGCGGCGGCACACTCTTCCCTAGAAACCCCATCGTGTCGGCCTTCGCTCCGCCGCCCCACCGCTTCCCGGAGTGCCCGCCAGCGGCTCCCGGCACTACATCGGGTTGGGTCTACTTCTACCCCGACGCGTCAGCAACGGCGCCGGCGCCACCTTTCAACGGTTGCGTGTTTCCCTCGTCCACCGCCTCTGCCCGGCTCCCGGCGGCTACGTCCACATACAACTGTCCTGCCGGCGCCAGCTACGGCCACGGGGAGACCTCCTTCTCGAGGTTCACCATTTCCAACCAGAGCAAGACGGCGAGAGCGGAGGAGGCATTAGAGTTGGATCTCCAACTCAGCCTGGCTCCCGCCGGGTTCTGACTCGCCGTGTGCTATATGCCTCTGCTAATTAACTCTGTTTCTTAAATGATAACGATGAACGCGCCGTGCAAGATCAGCGACGGCCATGGCGCCAGTAGCCCATGTAAATTTCTTAATTTCCATCTTTTAGCTCTATTCTTTTTTTGCATTGTACGTGTAATCATTCAACGACGATGGCACTTCGATTTCGCCAAGAAAGCACCGAGGAGGATTGGATTCAATAATTAAACAAAAACACAACCGATATATAATGAAACTCTGGTCGCAAATCAAGAAGGAATATGTAAAAGTTATGGTGCAACACGTGGAAGCCACAGTGATTGAAGAGCGTCGTCGGAGTGCTACGTTTCGGAAGCTGGTTGGCCACCGTCAAATTTCTCCGCTGTTTGATGAGCCAGCACTGATCTAAACTCCAATGAACATACCGGCAATTCGCAGTGCATGAAGAGTTATTGGCTTGTACGACGGCAGGCACCCTGCAAATCCATATAAAAATAGAAGCAGCAAGTACGTAAAAGAGGATAGCTTTTATCTTTTATCTGTACCAGACAAATAAAAACTCCATCTGTTAAACTAATGCTTGCCCGTATAATCTTCAGGACTATGACTTTGTCAACAAGTGAACTGTGGACCAGCGATACATAGATCCTTCTAAGCACCGGATCGAATATAAGCTGATTTTTATGATATCCGCCACCGCTAATCTCGCCCTGAGTCCACGGCTTGCCAACGGTTGAAAATTTGATTGAAACCGAAAGAAAAAACAAAAAAAAAAAAAATTGGTAATATAGTTGATTTATAATGTATCATAAACACTGACGTTATGAATATATATATACACAGAAGATGGAGATACTCTCTCATGCACCGGGAGTGCAAATCCAAGATTTAGACGGTATTGATCTAAATGTGATTCGTGTGCGAGTGCGATTTGTGCACATCAAATGTCAGACTAGTTGAAAAAAATTATCCAAATGAAATAAATTAATATTTTATCACATAAATCACTTTTTTCACTGCACAAGAGTATTATGAAAGTATTAATTGTCTTAATGATAATTTTATAGCCTCCTGTATAATAATAGCCGACTATTGATAATCGACGGTTATGAATCCTCAAGCATTGAATAGTCATTACTTAGTTATTCAATGTAGCCAAAGGATGATGCTCCTAAATAAAGAGGTCATGATCTTGAGAAGAGTAAAGAGAAAGAAGCAATAGCAAAGCGATATATTCTCTTACACCTTCGTTCCCCCAATTTACCTCTATGTCATTCATTTTCATTCAGTGGAATCTTCGTGATAACATTCGAATACGCACTTGGTTCATCAAGATCAACCAATTCTTGGTTGTCTACGTGGTCTTCTCATTGTATCTTGGAAAATAGACATTCAATATAATCTCGAAGCACGGTTGAAAGGGATGAGTTGTTTTAAGGAAATTAAACTGTGTTGAGCGTAGATCTTGACATCACTTTCTCAACTTGGTACAACAATCCACTCGGGCTCGGATGACACTCTCCAGTAGGACATGTGGTGTCTCAACTCGGTGCACCCACTCAGACTGTACTGACTCGATCGGTAGTTGGGCGACGGGTCAACTCGGCAACAGTTGACGTCACTCAGGAGTACTCGGGTGTAAGACTAGGAATAAGATAAAGGGGGTTGAATAACACGCTAAAAACTAATCAAAGTGCAATAGAGAAATTAAATAAAATACAAAAACAAGACAAAAGGTTTACTTGATTCACAATCCAGAAATTATTACTCCAAGACTTGCTATCCCTTGATTATTTTCAAACAGGCAATCAACTATAAGTTTTCCTTCTAATAAACTTTCAAAAGAGAAAAACTCATACAAATGAGAAGAGAATAGTAGCATATACTTCTACCTCTTTGAATTAAAATGCACGTGATGAAAAGATTACTGACAACAACTTAGTAGAGAATCGCATAGGTGTTGGAGAGAGGTTTGACTCAGTAGATGTGCAAAACTTGTTGGAACAAGAAAACATATGAGAGAGTTGAATGTAGAAGATTTTTAATTGATTGCTGAGCATCAGGATTCGAGCTTCTTTTATAGCCTTTACTCAGTTGGCCAAATACCACATTTGGTTGACTAAACCTGATCTGATCTCACTGATTCAACGCTTGATTTCTGCCTTTATCGGTGGACTAAACTTCTTGTTTGATCGACCGAAGCTCAAAGATGCTTGGGTTCATGTTCAGGTTCACAATCTGATCAGATCGTATCTTCCACGAAAATAGCTTCATCAGTCGATTAATCCCCAAAGTTTCCTTTGAACCATAGTATTGTCTTATCCAATCCTTTATTTCTATATATGTTCGGTCGACTGATCCTCATTATCGATCAATCGATCCTTTATTTCCTTTTGGACTTGGATCATATCTAATGGCGTCTATCTTCTTTGGATAGTCAACCGAACCTCCTTGTTTGGTTGATTAAACCTTTCAATCAACCCAAACTCTATTTTTACGTAAAAGAAAGTTAGCACATAAAGATAGTCTTGCAAAATAGAGTTAGAAATAGTTATATATATACATGTATTCTGATCCGGTGGTTAGGTGGGGCCCGCTCGGCAGGAGGTCAAAGTGGTCAACATCCTAGATAGGCATCCGATTGGGCGAATTACCTTCCCGATTAGCAGGAAGAGTAGTCGGTTCGACACTTCGACAGCTTGATCAGACACCGAGCTTCCGACGCTCATAAAGCTCAAAGCAAGAAGAGACGAAGGCCGAGC
This sequence comes from Zingiber officinale, assembly GCF_018446385.1. Taxonomy (NCBI): domain Eukaryota; kingdom Viridiplantae; phylum Streptophyta; class Magnoliopsida; order Zingiberales; family Zingiberaceae; genus Zingiber; species Zingiber officinale. Next base: position 99,550,458 of record NC_055989.1, on the reverse strand, counting down.
GGCCGTCCCGTTCGGCTAAACAATGGACGCAGCCTCGACCCTGCAGACAGGGCTCCCTCACTTGACAGGGTGGAGTCGGACAGCAGCTCATTGGCCGACCGGACGCTCGGCCCTGCCGTTGCATCACCCGGACGGCAGACTGGCCGAGCGGCTATCTCGCTCGGCCTAATAACAGACAAAGGGAGCAGTTGGCAATATCTTCCTAGGGACCAGTGTCACCGACAGACGACATGATCGGCGGCATGACTAGGCAGAGGATCGTACGGTGGAAGCTTCCACTGTCATATCAAGGATATGCTCGGGCTGTTAAGGTATGGCGTCAGACACACTTTTCTGACACGACCTTTCCATGTATGCTTTCGAAAGTATGCACGCCTCGAGAAGCGTGTGCATGCCTCCTGGGAGCTCTATATAAGAAGCCCCAAAGCTTCATCGGAGGTATGTTTTTGACTATTGTTGCTACAGTTACGCTGCTCCTTTCTTCTCTACTTCATTCGCTTGCCGCCGGTAGCTCACTTGAGCGTCGGAGGGTCATCGCCAAGGAACCCCTCCCTGGCTCGGCACTAACGACTCTGTGGTTCCTGGCTTAGCTCGTTGGAGGTCCCCGCCATCTTCAGTCGACGCCTAGTCAACGTGAGCGTCATCTCCCCAGCGTCCGTCGACTCAATCTCGGACAGGATCAAATTTGGCGCCGTCTGTGAGAACACACCTGGATCCGAGCTGAGAAGATGGAGGAAGCTGGACGTCGCCACACTGTGACGCTCACTCCAGAGGAGCTCGATGCGCTCATTCAGGTACGAGCAGCAAAGATAGTCAAGCAGCAACAACAAAAGGCACTAGCCGACCGGCTGGCGCAACAAGCAACGTCGGCCTCGGGGGGCCGAGCAGCGCACGAAGATCGATCGGAGCAACTCTCCATATTGGGACAGAATAAGATACCGACCGGCACTCCAGGAGAGGTTCCACCGGCGCCCATTCCGTTTCATCGGGCATTATTTCAGACGCCCTCGAAGATTGCTCACGCCAACCAAGATAGGGATCCTTCATATGAGGCTCCCGTTCGGGACGCAAGAAAGGGCAAAGCACCCCGAGCTGATTCGTCGCCCGAGTGGATCAATCGACACTTCTCCGAGGCCATTCTGCAGGATCCGCTGCCGAAACACTATGCTCCCTTGGCGATCGAAGAATATAATGGGTCGACCAACCCGGATGACCATCTGGGTAAGTTCGATAACGCTGCTACCCTTCACCAGTACACAGATGGAGTCAAGTGCTGAGTCTTCCTCACTACACTCTCTGGCTCGGCCCAACGGTGGTTTAGAAAGCTGCCGGACGGGTTTATCCGAAGCTTCAAAGACTTCCGAACGGCTTTCCTTTACCACTTCGTGAGTAGCAGACGCTATCAAAAAATAAGTGTCAGCCTGTTTTCCATGAAGTGGGGCCAGGGGGAGACTCTACGAGCCTACATCCAGCACTTCAACCAGGTGGCGATGGATATCCCCTCGGTCTCGTCCGAGACCATGATGAACGCGTTCACGCATGGGCTCGTGGACGGGGACTTCTTCCAGTCGCTCGTCAGGAAGCCGCCTCGCGACTACGACCACATGTTGAAGAATGCTAATGAGTACATAGACGTGAAAGAAGCTCAGGTGGCAAGAAGGAAGGAGGCTCCATCTGAACCATCGGCGCCGACTGAACGACGATCGCCGTCCAGCCATCAACCTCCAAGAGGACCCCAAGCCGAAGGAGTACGCCCACAACAGGAAGCGAGGCCACATGTCGTCCAACATGTTGCCGCAGAACAGCCGTGGTCCAAGGGGAAGGTATGAGCTGTTAGAATTTTTCGGGCCACGAAAACCGCTTTTCGCGTCGCGGAAACCCCGAAACACCCTAGCCAAGGATCTCGTGCAAAGAAAAAATCCGATTCGAAAAATTCCACGTATTTATATCATGCTTAATACCCGAATATGTTAGATCTACTCCTAGATCTATAGTTTAAAGAAAAAACTACCTTTGATGCGTGCCCTTCGCTTATCCCGCTCAACCAAGGTTGAAGTTGGATCTAGAGGGCACAAAGTAGAGCCCCTCTATATGTGTCCACACAAGCAATTAGGTGGAGAAGATGACCGAAACAAGGTGTGCTAGCACCTATGTGGTTTTCGGCCAAAAAGAGGAGGAAGAGAGGGAGAGGTTGCCGAGAGCACCAAGGAAGAAGAAGAATCAAAAAAATTGAATTCAAAAATTCAATCAATCCACCATATCATTTGGCCGGCCACATAAATGTCATTAAGTGGGCAATTAATGCTCTTAATTGCCCCCTTAATGTGGCCGGCCACTCATGGGTAACCTCCCATGAGGTGGCAAGCATGAGGTGGCATGGTGATGTGTAGCATCCCCATTGGTTCTCCCATGCCACCTCATCAAATGTGGTGGCATCCAAGTCAAGTCAATATTGACTTTCAACCTTCCTAATTTGGCCAAAGTCAAACATGACCAAATTAACTCCCTTAATTGATTTATCCAACATTTGGATCATACTTGAGTCTAACTCATAGTCAAGTCAAACTTGTGGATTTAGGTCAAGTCAAACTTGCCTTTTATAGACTTTCCATATTTAGCCAAGTCAAACTTGACTTCATCTTTCCTCTTGGTTCATCATATGAACTAGTCTCCATCTATTGCTCTATGTGTGTGACCCTATAGGTTCTTGTCAACGTTGGCAATGTCCCTAAATCCAATTAGGGACATAAGCAATGAGAGGTATCTAGCAACACATCATTGCTACCCAAGTTACAAGAATGTTGAGATCCAACATCACCAATATGACTAATAATTGTGACTCTCACAATATGTGACATTGTCCTTCTATCCTTGATATCTAGATTGATCTTATATGAGGCATAGACCGTGTCATCCTCCAATCAATCTAAGTGTCTTGAACTCCAAGTAGACTCACTATAATCAAATAAGCACAATATCACATATTGCCTTATTTGGGCATGGTCATGCACTTAGTGATCTCACTCTATCAAGACTATGATATCACTCCTGTAATATAGGAGGGATAGATCCCATCTACATCACTCACATCCCTCCGCATAATTTGTTACATACCCAGTAATCGCCTTTATAGTCCACCCGATTACGGGTGACGTTTGATGAAACCAAAGTACATAACTCCTTATGTAGGGAACCATGGTGACTTCAGGTCTAAGGACTAAAGTCATACTAATAGTCACTTGAGAAAGTATATGACACTCATATAACGATCCATGATACTTTCTCATGGCGGGTCATTCAGTATACATTCTCCAATGTATACCCATGTGTCAACTTGATATCTCATATCCATGACTTGTGAGATCAAGTCATCATGTTGACCTACATGCTAGTCTCAATGCATTAACATTGTCCTTCTATGTTAATACTTGACTAGGAATAATTAAGTGTAGTGTTCTCTATATCATCTCACTATCGATTCAACTAATCGATTGATATAGATATGAACCTACTACCCTAGGACATTATTATACTTATTTATATAGCACAAATACACACAAGTATAATAATCATAATGCCTTTATTTATATATCAGAAATATATGTACAAGAATATGATACAAAGAGTCCAAAAAGTAACCATCACATGATTGGCTCTAGGGCTCTCACTAACATGAGCCCCTTTGTTCTGCTCATTCCATTAGTCTGCATCTCACAACACCCGCGACTGTCACAGATCCAACACAGTCGCCCAACCGGCGCCTAAGAATTATCGTCGTCGATCCCCTTCTCCTGACCGGTGACACGAGCATCATCGTTCCGATCGACGAGAAGAGGCAAGGCGATCACCAAGGCAGCCTCATCGGAGAAGCGCGGAGCCGACAAGAGCCGGGCGTGAACGAAGCCTGCCGTCCGCTCGGGAGGAGGAAAACAGGAGTAATGCTGCTCGAGGGGAGATCAATATCATAGCTGGCGGGCCAATCGGCGGGGATTCCAATCGAGCTCGGAAGTCACACGTCCGGCGGTTAGAAATCCATGTGGTAGGCTGCAGCCTGGAACAAGCCAGTGGACCTGAGATCAGCTTCGGCCCCCGGGATCTCGAAGGAGTTGAAGCGCCGCACTACGACGCACTCATCATTCGAGTGGTAATTGCCAATTATACTATTCATCACGTATTCGTTGACACAGGCAGTTCGGTCAACATCATTTTTAAGAAGGCGTTTGACCAGCTCCAAATCGATCGAGGCTAGCTGTCGCCAATGACAACCCCTCTGTATGGGTTCACCGGCAATGAAGTCTTGCTGATTGGCCAAATCAAGATGGCCATCCCGCTCAGGGAGGAACCATTCAGAAGGACGAGGACCACGAACTTCATCGTGGTAAACGCCCCCTCCGCCTACAATGTCATTCTGGGCCGACCGGCCCTCAACGAATTCCGAGCGGTCATCTCGACCTTCTACCAGAAAATCAAGTTCTTTGTGCAGGATCGGGTCAGAGAAGTAAGAGGAGATCAGTTGGTCGCTCGACGCTGCTATGTCGAAATGGTCAAAACGGAAGCAAAGTCCGCTCGGAAGATGCCCCGGCTGGAGGTAAGTGCCATAACCGAGAAGCCTCCTACTTTAATCTATGAAGAAAAAAAGAGAAAGTACATATACATCCGAGCCGAGCAGAAGCAACGACCTTCATAGCATCCGACCTAGAAGCCGAGCTGATCAGATGCCTTCAACAAAATCATGATGTTTTTGCATGGTCAACACATGAGCTGCCCGGCATTTCCCCAAGCGTCGTGCAGCATGAGCTCCATGTCCGACCAGACACTCGGCCGGTAAAGCAGAGGAAGAGGGACTTTAGCGCTGAGCAGAATCTAATTATTCGGGCGGAGATCGAGAAACTACTGGAGGTTGGCCACATACGTGAAGTTTAGTTTCCGAGCTGGCTCGCCAATGTGATGCTGATCTCCAAGCTGGGCAATAAATGGAGGGTCTGCATCGACTTTACGGATCTTAACAAAGCATGCTCAAAGGACTTCTATCCCTTGCCTAGGATAGATCAGATGGTAGACTTCACAGCCGGGTGTAAGCTGATATGCATGCTGGACGCATATCAGGGGTATCATCAAGTGTCGCTCGCCCGCGAAGATCAAGAGAAAGTTAGCTTCATCACTGCTGATGGTACGTATTGTTACAACGTAATGTCATTCGGCCTGAAGAACGCAGGAGCCACCTACCAGAGACTGATGAACAAAGTGTTCCGGCGGCAGCTCGGCCGTAACATGGAGGTATATGTCGACGACATATTAATTAAATCCCTTCGAGCCACCGATCTCTGTACTGATATCAAGGAAACCTGCCAAACCCTTCGGGCGTACGACATCAAGTTAAATCCTCAAAAGTGCCTGTTCGGCGTAAAGAGTGAGCGCTTCCTGGGATATATCGTCACCGAGCAGGGCATTGAGGCAAACTCCAGCAAGGTAAAGGCACTCCAGGATATGCCACCGCCAAGAAACTTGAAGGAAGCTCAGCGCCTCGCTAGTCAGATAACAGCATTATCACGGTTCATCTCCAAGTCGTCCGACCGGAGCCTCCCTTTCTTCAAAATTCTACGCCGAGCCACCAAGTTTCAGTGGGACGAAGAGTGTGATCAAGCCTTCGAGGAACTCAAGGCGTATCTGAACTCGCTGCCTGTATTAGCTAAGCCTACTGCCGGCGAACCACTCCGAATCTATCTGTCTTCAACCAAGCACGTTGTCGGCTCGGCGCTGGTCCGGCAGAATGGCGAAGAACAGCCAGTGTACTTTTTGAGTCATATATTAAAGGATAATAAATCTTGCTACACTAGTCTTGAGAAGCTCGCCTTTGCGTTGGTAATTGCCGCTCAGAGGCTCCGTCCATATTTCTTCACTCACACTATCATTGTGATGACCAACATCCCTTTGGGAAGAGTCCTGTTTAACCCAGAGGCGTCCGACCGGTTAGAGGCGTCCGACCGGTTGATCAAATGGATAACGGAGCTCAGTGAGTTCGATATCCAATATCAACCCCGAACAACCATCAAGGCACAGTCCTTGACAGATTTTGTCACAGAGGTAAAAAACCCTGAACCTGACTCGATATGGAAAGTATATGTGGATGGGTCATCCACCCGATAGGGCAGTGGGATTGGTATACTGCTTATCTCCCCCACAAGAAGAGCGGGTGCAGTTGTCCATTCGGCTAGAGTACCGGGCAACTAACAACAAAGCTTAGTACAAGGCACTTATAGCCGGCCTACAAGCTGCTCGGCATGTCGGCGCCGGCAAGCTTCTTATCCACTCTGATTCTCAATTATCTGCTCAGCAGCTGATGGGAGCCTTTGAGATCAGCAACACGCGGCTCAAGTTGTACGCTGAAGTCTTCAAAAAACTGAAGGCAAACTTTCAGGAGGTGATCATCCAGAAGATCCCTCGAGCCGAGAACCAAGCGGCGGACGAGCTGGCCAAATTGGCAAGCTCACTTTCGCTGGTCATCATTACGCAGCCGATTGAGCAAGTATCCTTGGTGGCGCGTGTCGATCGGATGGAGGGACTCACTTTCCCCAACAATTGGAGAACGACCATAGTAGAGTTTCTGTGATCAGGAGCTACGCCACTCGAGCAGGAGGAAGCTCGCTTGTTGAGACGAAGAGCCGGTCACTTCACCCTAATTGGGGACCAGCTCTACAAGAAGGTCTTCTCCAAGCCATTGCTTAAATGCGTCGGATCGGAGGATGCTGACTATATACTGCGAGAAGTACACCAAGGCTCCTATGGAGGACATCCAGGCGGTCGGTCGCTAGCAAGGAAGATCCTGCTGGCCGGGTACTTCTGGCCAACTCTACAGGAAGATGCCGCTCGGACAGTAGCTAACTGCCTGTCCAATTAAAAGTACCATCACTTCTCTCATCAACCGACCGAAGAAATAAAGGCTTCCACTATGTCGTGCCCTTTCGACCAATGGGGCATGGATATTGTGAGACCCTTCCCCGTGGCAACCGGACAGCGAAAGTTTTTGCTCGTTGTAGTAGACTACTTCTCCAAGTGGGTTGAAGTCGAGCCGCTGGAGAAAATAACCGAGCAGATGGTCCAGAAGTTCATCTGGCAGCATATCATCTGTCGGTTCGGCATTCCGCGTCGACTCGTCTCCAATAATGGTAGACAGTTCGTCGGATGGAGACTCAAAGAGTGGTGCGAGGAGTACGGAATCCAGCAGGCCTTTACCTCTGTAGCATGCCCTCAGAGCAACGGACAGGCTGAAGTCGCCAATCGAGAAATCTTGCGGATCTTGCGAGTTCGGCTCGACCATATCGGGGGGAGCTGGGTGGACGAGCTCCCCGGCATGTTGTGGGTGATCCGCACAACCCCCAAGGAAGGCATAGGAGTAACCCCGTTCCACCTCGTGTACTAACCCCGTTCCACCTCGTGTATGGTGATGAAGTGATCGTCCCAGTCGAGGTCGGAGTCAAATCCAATCGAATACAGCACTACGGTGAAGACAACGCCCAGCGGTGGCTACTAGATCTGGACTTCATGGATGAGACGCATGATAAAGCAGTCGTTCGGCTGATGGCTTATAGGTAAAGGATGAGACAGAACTACAATCGACGAGTGATCCCGAGGTCGTTCCAGGTCGGCGATCTCGTGTGGAAGAAGGTGAAGCCGATCGGTGACGTCACCAAATTGGAGGCTCCCTGGTCCGGACCCTTCAAAATCGTGGAAAAGCTCCGCTCGAGCGCCTACTACCTAGAGGATGAAGACGGGCGACGACTAGAACGCCCCTGGAGCGCGAACCACCTCCAGCCGTACCAAGCTGGATGAAAGGTGCACCAATGTAAATGATGTGTACTTTCCATGTTGCCTATTTCCTTTGAGTACAGGATTGAAATGAAAAAAGGTCACCAAATCATCAAGCGACGACGTTAAACACATGTCTCCATCGACGGTCGAGCGGCGATCTTAAACCCTTGTCTTCACCAAATCGTCGAGCGGCAACGTTAAACTCATGTCTCCATCGACGATCGAGCGGCGACCTTAAACCCTTGTCTTCACCAAATCGTCAAGCGGCAACATTAAACCTATGTCTCCATCGACGGTCGAGCGGCAACCTTAAACCCCTGTCTTCACCAAATCGTCGAGCGGCGACATTAAACTCATGTCTCCATCGACGGTCGAGCGGCGACCTTAAACCCCTATCTTCACCAAATCGTCGAGCGACGATGTTAAACTCATGTCTCCATCGATGATCGAGTGGCGACCTTAAACCCCTGTCTTCACCAAATCGTCGAGCGGCGACGTTAAACCCATGTCTCAATCGACGATCAAGCGGCAACCTTAAACCCCTGCCTTCACAAAATCGTCGAGCGGCGACGTTAAACCCATGTCTCCATCGACGGTCGAGCGGCAACCTGAAACCCCGGTCTTCACCAAATCATCGAGCAGCGACGTTAAACTCACGTCTCCATCGGCGGTCGAGCGGCGACCTTAAACTCCCGCCTTAGAAGATCGTCTAGCGGAGACGTTAAAACCCAGAGTCGAGAGGCGACTATAAACTCCGGAGGTATGATCCTAGCAGATCTTTCAATAATGAAAGTACAATCGTAACAGCCGATCTGAAACTATACAAGCAAACATTAGCAAAAAGATAGCAGGTGAAGATATCATAAAAAGATTTCATTGATAATAGGTTAAACACTGCCGAACGGCAGGAGTACATTCAAAGTTTACAAAAATGTGCTCTCTACAAGCCCTTCACTCAATATAATCAAAGGCTTCATCGGGAATAGACTCGAGGAGCTAAACGTGGTTCACGTCATTATCAGACAGGGCCTCGGAGATGTGGTTGTTTGCCTTCAGCTGGCTGAGCGTAGGGTCGATGGCCAGCTCGAACGATCGGATAATCTGATTGGTCGCCTTTTCCAAAAATGGGTCCGAGCGGAGGTACTGCTGCCTCAGGACCGCAAAGAGACCTGGCTCAGCCGCCTAATAGGCCATCAGTGCGGCACGGGAGGCCTCCAGATCTTCTTCGAGGCACTTCACTTGGCCTTGAAGCTCCGCCTCCTTCGCCGAATGGCTATCCCGCTCGGCAACCAGGAAGTTTTCTGCATCCTTGAGCTTCTCGGCCAATTGTCGGCAAGACTCCTGAGCCGATCAGCCGGGATTATATTTGTGAAGACTCCCGAGTCGATCGGCCGGGATTATATTTGTGAAGACTCCCGAGTCGATCGACCGGGATTATATTTGGAAGACTCCCAAGCTGATCGGCCGGGATTATATTTGCGAAGACTCCCGAGCCAATCGGCCGGGATTATATTTGTGAAGACTCCTGAGCCGATCGACCGGGATTATATTTGCGAAGACTCTCGAGCCGATCGGCCGGGATTATATTTGTGAAGACTCCCGAGCCAATCGATCGGCTCCTTAGCCGATCGACCTAGATTATATTTGCGAAGACTCCCGAGCCGATTGACCGGGATTATATTATATTATAGCCACTGTAACACCCGTAAATTTCCTTTATTTTTTTCAAAGCGTAAAAAGAAATAGAAGAAGAGAAAGGAAATAAAAATATATGCATAAATGGCCCGGGCTAGGATTTGAAGTAGAAAATTAACTGATCGACTCTAGAAAATTAACTGATGTGGTGAGCTTGATCGACTAATAGATTGAATATGAATCTAGTTATCGAGGGATTCATGCCAAACCAAGGGATCGAGCAACCAAAAACTCCTATAAAACAAGATCGACTAAAAGGCTTATAAGATCAATTCTAAAGCCCTCAATCTTCGTCTTGTGCAAAAGAAGCTATGTTTCACTACTGTGCTCCTCCGACAACTTAAAGCTACTTCACTACATCATCGTTGTCACTAACTTAATATTATAACTCTTTCGTGCTTTCAATCTCTAAAAGGTCAGTAAACTTATTATCACGCCTCTACAATTTGTAAGACGTTTCTCTACCTCTAAAGCGTTCTTCAAAAGGAAAAAACTAGTATTTGTCCATTTGTAGTAATCGATAATTGAATTACGGGTCTTATAGTAGCCGTCTATGGTTGTTAACCAAATAAAAATAAATATAAGGTTAGTATTCTTGTTTTGGTTGACTTTTCATATTTCTATTGTTACTAGTAAAAAGATAAAAATAAAAGGTATTAAAAATAAAAATATTACGAGTGCTATTCACCCCTATATCTCTTTCTTCAATTCTACAATTAAATCAACTTTGATTTGTTCTCCTGGAATTTGTTCAATCATCTTCTTTACTTTACACAAACTATCTCCATTACAAAAATCTTGAAATGGCATATCGTTGGTATGTTTTAGAATTGGAATATGCTCGAATGTATGAACAATGTCAAATAAATGATTAATTTGAGTCAAAGAAATACAATACAAAGGAATATAAATGAACTTAAAGCCAACATGTTAAAGATTTATGGGTGATCTCAAGGCCCTCTAGCTTGGGTCTTAAAGAGACTAGCTCACCAATGGCCTCCATTTCATGGGTAATGTATTTCAAGAGGGTCTCATACCAATTAAATACTCCTATATTATTAAAATCATCCACAATCTATTGGCGATAGTGTGAGTAGTCTAACTACATTGCTTCGTATATAAAAAAACAAGAACAACAAAACAACTAATTGACAATATAAAATTTCTAATGCAAGATCTCGTTCCCTTTTAATTTTCTTTAGCAATTTCTCTAGATCTTTTCTTTAGTCTTTAAAATATTGCACATAAAATTGGTTGGAGATAGCATGTATATGCATAGAACTGTATCTCCATAATCAAGTAGTCGAAGAATAATTGCAATATCATTTTTTGTGAAGCTCAATATGACATGAAAGATGAAAAACTTTTCTTCACACTCCCAGCTATCAAGCATATTTTGCATAAAACCTTAGTTTAGATTTTGTGGGATGTCTACAACACATGCAAAGGTAGTTTTATTTATCAACTCTAGTGGTTGCTCACATGGTGCTAATAAGGACATCTCCAATCATTAAAGTTCTGAATGAGATTTTTTTAGGATTTCAACATGTCACATCTACATTACAAAAGCTTATTGAAATATTCCTAATGATTAAAACTCTAAGGGAGGTTTTTGTAATTCTTCCCACATGTAGTTGCATGGCTCCATGCTTAACTATTTCATCAAATAATTTATTTTTTAATTATTTAGAAAGGAACAATCATGCACATTAATTCTTGGCTCCATCTTCAAAAGAAAAAAGCAGGTTTGAAAACTCAAACCTACTTTTTAATTAAAACCCCAAACCTCACATACACAATCATAAAAAAAAAATTTGGTGAGGTTTTTCAATTTTACAAACCTTTAACAAATCTTGCATTGGAGATGCCCTAATGCAATAAAGGCTCTAAATTGGAAAATGTTACTTTCCCAATGCTCTTCCGGTATCCATAATATTTTTGCAGTCATCGTATAGTCTGATAATTTTTTTTTTAAGTTCACCTCCTATATTATGTCGATTAATTTTAAAATTATTAATTCAGTTCTATAAAAAAAAAATATCAACTACTAAGATAAATTAAAAAATACATAATCAATCAACTCAATATTGTTATGTCTTCATAAAAAAATTCATCTCTTAATTCATCCGTTAATTAATTAAAATTGAGACTCCATTCTTGAATATTTAAGAAATATAGTGTTGGGACCGAAATTTAGCTAGAAAAGGGGGGGGTGAATAGCTCGTCGCGTGCTCGTGGTCGGCGTTTCTTGTTTCTTCAAAGATGTGCAGCGGAAATATACAAGAAACAACACACACAACGCTAACAAGTAGATTTACTTGGTATCCACCTCCAAAGGAGGTGACTAGTCCAAGGATCCACACACCTCCACTAATAAACACTCCTTTTCGATAACTACCGAAGGCGGAGAAGCCCTACAAGTTCACACTACAAGAAGAAAGGGAAAGGATACACAAATACAAGCAAAAGCTTACAATGAGTATAGAAAACCCTAACCCTAGCTTTCTTCCTTTTGCTGTAGATCTGCCTCTTGACTTGGAAAAACCTCCAAGAGCTTCAAGAACTGGCGGTGAGAACCCTATGGAGAAGCTCTGTGATCGCTGGTGAAGATCGGGAGAAGTGGCCGAGAGTTCTACCGAAGGAATCGCACGCCTGCAGCCTTTATCTGCGCCAACGGTCGGATCCCGATCGATTGGATTGCTCCCAATCGATCGGGGAGGCTTTGGATCGATCGGTCGATCAATCCAGAGAGCCTCTGTGCTCTGCAGGAAATGCCTGGATCGATCGGCTGATCGATCCAGCCTTTATCGCGTAAAAACACGCCACCCCAATCGATCCACTGCTCGATTGGGGTCTCTGGATCGATCGGCCGATCGATCCAGAGACGTTCTGTGTGCTCTGCGACTTGCCAACTCGAGGCTTGTCGCGGGGACCTTCCCAATCGATCGGTCGATCGATTAGGCATCAGCCAATCGATCGGCTGATCGATCTAGACATTGGTTTTTGCCCAAAACCAAGTCCCAAGCCCCCAAACCAACATCCGGTCAATCCATGACCTGTTGGTTCATCATGCCTAGCATCCGATCACCCTTGACCTGCTAGGACTCCCTCACCAAGTGTCCAGTCAATTCCTTTGACCCACTTGGACTTTTACTTATCATGCCAAGTATCCGGTCACTCCTTTGACCTACTTGGACTTCGCAACATTAGATGTCCGATCAGCCTTGATCCATCCCGATTTTCCCTTGCCTGGCTTCACTCACCAGGACTTTCAAACTTCCTAACTTCACTCACTAGGACTTTCACCTGGCTTCACTCACCAGGATTTTCTCTCTGCCTAGCTTCACTCACTAGGTCTTTCACCTGGCTTCACTCACCAGGATTTTCCTTCTGCCTAGCTTCACTCACTAGGTTTTTCACCTGCCTTCACTCACCAGGATTTTCCTTCTGCCTAACTGTTAGGTTTTTCGGGACGTGAAAATTGCTTTTTCGAGTCGCGAAAACCCCGAAAGCCCCTAGCCAACGGATCCGTGCAAAGAAAGAGTTTGAAAAACACACGAATACGAGTTTCTACCTAGATCTACACTTAGATCTACAAAAGAAAAAGGGTATACCTTTGTAGTGAAGCCCTTCGCATTCCCGCTCGTCCAAACGGTGTTGGATCTCGAGAGTATCAAAATAGATACCCCTCTAGAAGTATCCACACGGACACGTAGGTGGAGAAAAACCACACAAAGGGTGTGCTAGCACCTTGTGTGGTTCGGCCAAGTTGAGGAGGAGAGGGAGATGGAGAGCTAGAGGAAGAAGATGGAGTGAATGAGTCTTGAATGAAAATTCATTCCCATTCATCCTCTTGTGTCGCCGGCCACTTGAGTAACTCCCACTCATTTAATGTGGCCAGCCACATTAATGGGAAAGGAGGCTTGTAACCTCCATGAGGTGGCACACCATGATGATGTGGAGCATCATCATTGGTCCACATCTTGCCATCTCACTTATGATGTGGCAATTAGTCAAGTCAAACTTGACTCTTCCTCTTCCTCTCAAGTCAAGTCAAACTTGACCAAATCTCTTCCATGGTTGATCTAATCTAACCATTTGATTCAAGCCAACTTAATATAATGAATCTAATTCATTAAATTAAGTTGATTTAATGAGTCATAATCTAAATTAGACTCATTGAATACATGAATCAACTTGAGTCCAACTCAATTAGCCCAATTTGGATTACTCTTAATCCAATTTGATTTATCAAATGAATCTAATCCTCTTGGTTCATCATATGAACATAATCTCCATCTAATTGTCCTTAGTGTATGACCCTATAGGTTCTTGTAACGTTGGCAATGCCCCTAAACCCATTTAGGAGCATAAGTAATGAGCGGTATCTAGCAACACATCATTACTACCCAATGTTACAAGAATGTTGAGATCCAACATCACCTTGTGACTACTAATTGTGACTCCTCACAATATATGACAAGTGTCCTTCTATCCTAGACATCTAGATTGATCAATGTGAGGCATAGACCGTGTCATCCTCTGATCAATCTAAATCCTGAACTCCAAGTAGACTCACTAAATCAAATGAGCTCAATATCTCATATTGACTCATTTGGGCATGGCCATGCACTTCGTAGTCTCACTCTATCAAGAATACCGATGTCGCTCCCGTCATATAGGAGGGATAGATCCCATCTACATCACTCACATCCCTCTGAATAATTCGTTACATACCCAGTAATCGCCTTTATAGTCCACCCAGTTACGGGTGATGTTTGACGAAACCAAAGTACATAACTCCTTATGTAGGGAACTATGGTGACTTCAGGTCTAAGGACTAGTAGTCATACTAATAGCCACATGAGAAAGTATATGACACTCATATAACGATCCATGATACTTTCTCATGGCGGGTCATTCAGTATACATTCTCTAATGCATACCCATGTGTCAACTTGATATCTCTATATCCATGACTTGTGAGATCAAGTCATCGAGTTGACCTACATGCTAGTCTTATTGCATTAACATTGTCCCTGAATGTTAATACTCGACTAGGAATGATTAAGAGTAGTGTTCCCTATATCATCTCACTATCGATTCAACCAATCGATTGATATAGGTAAGAACCTTCTACTCAAGGACGTTATTATACTTAGTTTATTTGGCACCAATACAAGTAAGTATAATAACCAAAAACCAAATGCCTTTATTTATATAGAATATGATACAACAAGTCCAAAAATATAATCATCAAATGATTGGCTCTAGGACTCTAGCTAACAATCTCCCACTAGCACTAGTGTCAATCAGTGTAGGCTCTAAGCCCCAATGACCTAGTGTGACCATCATGCATCCTCTGTGCCAAAGTCTTGGTCAAGGGATCTGCGATGTTAGCCTCTGTAGGTACTGTGCAAATCTTCACATCTCCTCTCTCGATGATCTCTCGAATGAGATGGAAGCGCCGTAGTATGTGTTTGGTCCGCTAGTGTGAGCGAGGTTCCTTTGCATGTGCTATAGCTCCATTGTTGTCACAATAGAGCTCAATGGGGTCAGCAATGCTAGGAACCACCCCAAGTTTAGTGATGAACTTGCGGATCCAAACTGCCTCCTTTGCTGCCTCTGATGCAACAATGTACTCGACCTCTGTTGTAGAATCAGCTACTGTGTCCTGCTTCGAACTCTTCCAGCTGACAACACCACCATTAATGCAAAATACGAACCCTGACTGCGATCGGTAATCATCCTAATCGGTTTGGAAGCTAGCATCACTGTAACCCTTTACAGCTAGCTCATCATTGCCTCCATATATCAAGAAATATTCTTTAGTCCTTCTTAAGTACTTAAGAATATTCTTGACCGCTATCCAGTGACTTTCACCTGGATCTGACTGGTATCTGTTTGTCATGCTCAAAGCATACGAGACATCAGGTCGAGTACATAGCATGGCGTACATGATAGATCCTATGGCTGATGCATAAGGGATCTGATCCATGCGGTCTCTCTCCTCTCTAGAAGAGGGACCTTGAGTCTTCGAAAGACTCACGCCATGTGACATCGGTAAAAACCCCTTCTTGGAGTTCTGCATGGCAAACCGAAGGAGTACCTTGTCAATGTATGTACTCTGACTTAGGCCAAGCAATCTCTTAGATCTATCTCTATAGATCTGTATCCCTAGAATGCGGGATGCTTCACCTAAGTCCTTCATTGAGAAACAAGTCCCTAGCCAAGTCTTGACAGACTGTAGCAAAGGGATGTCTTTCCCAATGAGCAGTATGTCATTCACATACAATATGAGGAAGATAACTATATCCCCTACAATCTTCTTGTAGACACAAGGTTCATCTTCGTTCTTGATAAAACCAAACTGTTTGATTGCATCATCGAATCGAAGATTCCAGCTCCGAGAAGCTTGCTTTAGTCCATAAATGGACCTATGCAGCTTACATACTTTGCTAGTATGCCGCGGATCTACAAAACCCTCAGGTTGTGTCATGTACAAATCCTCGAGTAGGTTTCCATTCAGAAACGCTGTTTTGACATCCATCTGCCAGATCTCATAATCGTGGTAAGCTGCAATAGCAAGCATGATCCGAATGAACTTAAACATCGCTACTGGAGAAAAGGTTTCATCATAGTCAATACCATGAATCTGCTTGAAACCTTTAGCTACCAAGCGACCCTTATAGATAAGTCCATCCATGTCAGTCTTTCTCTTAAAGACCCACTTACACCCAATGGGTTTTACCCCTTCAAGTGGATCAACCAAAGTCCATACGTGGTTGGTGTACATGGATTCCATCTCGGATCTCATGGCCTCTAGCCATTTCTTGGAATCTGGTCTCATCACAACTTCCTGATAGGTGGTAGGTTCATCATCTATGAGCACAATGTCATCATGGTCAGACAAGAGAAATGAGTATCTCTCAGGCTGACGACGTACCCTATCAGACCTGTGAAGAGGTATGTCTACTTGAACTGGTTGTTGTTCCTTAACTCTTTGTGGAATAACATCATCCACAACACTTTGTGGTTCCAGTTCAACTTCCATCGAGGCTTCAGTGCTATCGTTCGCATCTTGAACTTCTTCAAGATCGAACATGCTCCCACTAGTCTTTCTAGAAACAAAGTCCCTTTCTAGAAAGACCCCAGTCTTTGCCACAACTACCTTGTGCTGACTGGGAATGTAGAAGTAATATCCCTTAGTTTCCTTGGGATATCCAATAAAGTAGCTCTTGTCGGATTTGGGTCCTAATTTGTCTGAGACTTGACGTCTAACGTAAGCCTCACAACCCCAAATCCTCATGAAAGACACCTGGGCATCTCTCTTAATCCATATCCTATATGGTGTCTTTATCACGGCCTTTGATGGAACTCGGTTGAGTATAAAAGCTGCCGTGTCTAGAGCATAGCCTCAAAGGTATGTCGGAAGATCTGTGTGACTCATCATAGATCGTACCATATCTAATAAGGTACGATTCCTCCTTTCGGATACACCATTCCACTGTGGTGTTCCAGGAGGAGTGAGTTGGGATAGAATCCCACACTCAGCTAGGTAGTCACAAAACTCATGGCTAAGGTATTCTCCACCTCGATCTGATCGAAGTATCTTAATACTCTTGCCAAGCTGGTTTTGTACTTCATTCTTGAATTCTTTGAACTTTTCAAAGGATTCTGACTTATGTGTCATCAAGTACACATAACCATATCTACTAAAGTCATCAGTAAATGTGATGAAGTACCTATAACCACCTCTAGCAGCGACATTGAAAGGGCCACATACATCACTATGTATAAGTCCTAACAAATCAGTCGCTCTCTCGCTGTGCCCACTAAAGGGAGTCTTGGTCATCTTGCCTCGTAGGCATGACTCACATATCTCATATGATTCAAAATCAAATGAGTCCAGCAAACCATCTTTATGGAGCTGGGATAAGCGCTTGTCATTTATATGACCTAAGCGACAGTGCCAGAGGTAGGTTTGGTTCATGTCATTTGACTTGAACCTCTTGGTATTTATGTTATAGATAAGGCTCTCAAGGTCTAGAATATAGAGTCCGTTTATCAGAGGTGCACTACAATAGAACATATCGTTTAAATAGACGGAACAACATTTGTTCTTTATTGTAAACGAGAAACCTTTCTTGTCCAAACAAGAAACTGATATAATGTTCTTAGTTAATGCAGGCACATAACAACAATCGACTAACTCTAGTACAAGCCCAGATGGCAGAGATAGAAAGTAAGTCCCTACAGCAACAGCAGCAACCCGTGCTCCATTGCCTACTCGTAGGTCCACCTCGCCCTTTGTCAATGCCCTGCTATTTCTCAGCGCCTGCACATCAGTACAAATGTGAGAAGCACATCTAGTATCTAATACCCATGATGTAGAAATAGATAGATTGACTTCTATAACATATATACCTGAAGTGAAAATCTCACTTCGCTTCTTCTTAAGATCCTCCAAGTATACCTTGCAGTTCCTCTTCCAGTGCCCGGTCTAACCGCAGTGGAAGCAGGTAGCATCCTTGGCGACCCCTCCTTTAGGCTTCAGTGCCTTGCCTTTGCCCTTGGCTTAGGACTTTCCCTTGCCTTTGGGCTTGCCCTTGCCTTTATGTTTCTGAACCATCAGAACAGTGTTGGGCTTAGCCTTCTTAAGGTTCAGCTCAGCAGCTCGCAACATACTAAGCAGCTCGGGCAGTGACTTGTTAATCTCGTTCATATTGTAGTTTAGAATGAATTGATTGTAGCTATCTGGCAAGGATTGCAAGATCAGGTCAGTGGCCAGCTCTTGGCCAAGTGGGAACCCCAACCTTTGTAGGTTCTCTATGTACCCAATCATTTTGAGTACATATGGGCCTACAGGAGCCCCGTCTGACATCTTGCACTGAAACAGTGCCCTTGAGATCTCAAATCTCTCATGCCTCGCTTGACCTTGATACAGTTGACGAAGATGTTCAACCATATCGTAAGCGCCCATTAACTCGTGTTGCTTTTGAAGCTTAGAGTTCATGGTCGCGAGCATTAGACAAGACACATCTAATGCGTCATCTTGATGCTTCTTGAAAGCATCTCGGTCAGCTCGCGGGACAGTGGCAGGAGGAGGCTCCGGAATGGGCTGCTCCATAACGTACAGTTTACGTTCTTGGGTGAGAACTATTCTCAGGTTCCTGTACCAGTCCAGGAAGTTTGCTGCGTTGAGCTTGTCCTTCTCGAGGACAGATCGCAGGGAGAAGGTGTTCGTATTCGACGTCATGGTAATCTACAACAGAAATAAATGCAGAAATAAGTATCATATTCTTAATCATTTAATTAGGCCTTTAACTAAATGATGCTCCCACTGAATTCTATAATTCATGTGGGACAAGATCCACATCATATTAACCCTTGAGTTAACTTTGGCTAATACGCCCAAGACTTAGTATGATCGGTAAGTAACGATTACCAATTATATCTCTATGCAACTCTTGTTTATATGATCAAAATTCGCATTTATATTAAATCTCGAGTTAGCTTTGGCTAATACGCCCAAGAGTTAATATAAACGTGATTTTAACCTATCTACCAACCATTGGATAATGCCTATAGTTAAACTCGATCCAATTGAGTTAACTAGTTACTTAATCTAATTGAGTTGTACTCACCCATGCGTTGATAGGCGGGACCAAAATTGTCCCTCCGTACCCTACCAAGATAGTATGTGTTGCTCTGCTTTGGCAGATTCAACAACAACATGCGATCGAGGTAGTGGTAGGTATCACGGCATGATAGGCATTACGAGTTGACGCGATTTAGATCTAATCTCAATGACGATGTGTATCATATACTCGATAGATCTAATCTAATCGAAGGGTGCATCATGTGCACGACTTAGATCTAATCTAATCGTTAGGCACTAATTAATTACTTAATTAACTAGCATGCATCACATGCACACAAAAGTAATTAATTAAATAATTTTGTGATTATGTCATGGCCCTACTACGATCTTCTCAAGCCAATGAGAAGATCGGATGGTCAACCTAAGGTCAACAGCTTCTCAAGCTCCTTCCTTTGACCACCTCGTGTTACTCGCGCCCTCCTCGTAACTCCGTCTCGAGTGGACCTTCCACCGCTTCAAAATTTACATTACATTTTGAAACTCGAGTTACATTCGAGTCTAAATCTAATTTACAACAAGAATAAAAGAGAAAGGCACGACGCGCAGGTCGTGAAAAAAAATAAAATACAACACGCACATACACAAAATGGCACGCAGGCCATATTTTGAATTACAACACGAATTATCCAATCGAATTGGGTCTTTGGGTCATGACTATCATAAAAATAATATATAATTCAAAATTATATATTTCTATAATTTTTATGTTATTTTTCTATAATTTTTACAATTTTTATGAGTACAATTTCCCGGCGGTTCCGTTTAGCGGTTTTCGGACGCAATCGCGGAACGAATCCCCTTGCGGGGCCAGGGGCAGCGCCCCTACCCGCGATCTAACCATCACGAGGGTTCCATTGCGATCTAACAACGCCTTAGCCCGTTGTCCCAAAAAGTTTTGGGGCGAAACTTGGCCGTTTTGGAAAATTATTCTCGGTAGTCGAAGCCTACAAGTATCGAAACACTTGTGCTTCGCTTCTACAAGAAAAATACCCATAAAAACTATAAAAATCATAAATTTACAGAATATTACAGAACTGAAAAGTTTTCATAAAACACAAAATAAACTCGTATTCGTCTTCTCACGTGGCTCTGATACCACTGTTGGGTTTTTCAGGCCGCGAAAATCACTTTTTCGCGTCGTGGAAACCCCGAAAGCCCCTAGCCAACGGATCCGTGCAAAGAAAGAGTTTGAAAAACACACGAATACGAGTTTCTACCTAGATCTACACTTAGATCTACAAAAGAAAAAGGGTATACCTTTGTAGCGAAGCCCTTCGCGTTCCCGCTCATCCAAACGGTGCCGGATCTCGAGAGTATCAAAATAGATACCCCTCTAGAAGTATCCACACGGACACTAGGTGGAGAAAAACCACACAAAGGGTGTGCTAGCACCTTGTGTGGTTCGGCCAAGTTGAGGAGGAGAGGGAGATGGAGAGCTAGAGGAAGAAGATGGAGTGAATGAGTCTTGAATGAAAATTCATTCCCATTCATCCTCTTGTGTGGCCGGCCACTTGAGTAACTCCCACTCATTTAATGTGGCCGGCCACATTAATGGGAAAGGAGGCTTGTAACCTCCATGAGGTGGCACACCATGATGATGTGGAGCATCATCATTGGTCCACATCTTGTCATCTCACTTATGATGTGGCAATTAGTCAAGTCAAACTTGACTCTTCCTCTTCCTCTCAAGTCAAGTCAAACTTGACCAAATCTCTTCCATGGTTGATCTAATCTAACCATTTGATTCAAGCCAACTTAATATAATGAATCTAATTCATTAAATTAAGTTGATTTAATGAGTCATAATCTAAATTAGACTCATTGAATACATAAATCAACTTGAGTCCAACTCAATTAGCCCAATTTGGATTACTCTTAATCCAATTTGATTCATCAAATGAATCTAATCCTCTTGGTTCATCATATGAACCTAATCTCCATCTAATTGTCCTTAGTGTGTGACCCTATAGGTTCTTGTAACGTTGGCAATGCCCCTAAACCCATTTAGGAGCATAAGTAATGAGCGGTATCTAGCAACACGTCATTACTACCCAATGTTACAAGAATGTTGAGATCCAACATCACCTTGTGACTACTAATTGTGACTCCTCACAATATATGACAAGTGTCCTTCTATCCTAGACTTCTAGATTGATCAATGTGAGGCATAGACCGTGTCATCCTCTGATCAATCTAAATCCTGAACTCCAAGTAGACTCACTAAATCAAATGAGCTCAATATCACATATTGACTCATTTGGGCATGGTCATGCACTTGGTGGTCTCACTCTATCAAGAATACCGATGTCGCTCCCGTCATATAGGAGGGATAGATCTCATCTACATCACTCACATCCCTCTGAATAATTCGTTACATACCCAGTAATCGCCTTTATAGTCCACCCAGTTACGGGTGACGTTTGACGAAACCAAAGTACATAACTCCTTATGTAGGGAACTATGATGACTTCAGGTCTAAGGACTAGTAGTCATACTAATAGCCACATGAGAAAGTATATGACACTCATATAACGATCCATGATACTTTCTCATGGCGGGTCATTCATTATACATTCTCTAATGCATACTCATGTGTCAACTTGATATCTCTATATCCATAACTTGTGAGATCAAGTCATCGAGTTGACCTACATGCTAGTCTTATTGCATTAACATTGTCCCTGAATGTTAATACTCGACTAGGAATGATTAAGAGTAGTGTTCCCTATATCATCTCACTATCGATTCAACCAATCGATTGATATAGGTAAGAACCTTCTACTCAAGACGTTATTATACTTAGTTTATTTGGCACTAATACAAGTAAGTATAATAACCAAAAACCAAATGCCTTTATTTATATAGAATATGATACAACAAATCCAAAAATACAATCATCAAATGATTGGCTCTAGGGCTCTAGCTAACACTAACATCCCAGTTAGGACTTCCCAGTCAAGTATCTGTTCAACCTTGACCTACTTGACTCTTCTTCAACCAACCTGATCAGACCCTGATCATAGGGGAATTGCACCAAACAATCTCCCCAAATGAACAACTGCACATGCACTTGTCCATATCATCGAAGTTGTATTGTCAAACATCGAAACCCAAACCAAGACTCAAGTTTGGTCAACCAAGTCAACCTTGACCTAAGGGATATTGCACCAACAACATACACAATCATAAAAAGTTTTTTTGGTGAGGTTTTTCAATTTTACAAACCTTTAACAAAACTTGCATTGGAGATGCCCTAATGCAATAAAGGCTCTAAATTGGAAAATGTTACTTTCCCAATGCTCTTCCGGTATCCATAATATTTTTGCAGTCATCGTATAGTCTGATAAATTTTTTTTTAAGTTCACCTCCTATATTATGTCGATTAATTTTAAAATTATTAATTCAGTTCTATAAAAAAAATTATCAACTACTAAGATAAATTAAAAAATACATAATCAATCAACTCAATATTGTTATGTCTTCCTACAAAAATTCATCCCTTAATTCATCCGTTAATTAATTAAAATTGAGACTCCATTCTTGAATATTTAAGAAATATAGAAAATATTTTGATGCCGTATCATTGCCTTAACAGGGAATCTGACACCTTTGAAGCCATCAAAATCAGTCAAATAGATATTCGATTTGTTATTCGTCACTTTGGAGTTAATCCACTTTGGAGATACTTTAAATAAAACAGCTCTAACTAACTACCTTCACATTACTTTGTATAAAGCAACAACACCTATTTAAAATATAAAAATTAATTAATTAAATTTTATTAATAATAATATGATGAATGCGAATTTAATCATATAGGAAATTTTGGAAAAATTAAACTATTTTTGAAAATTAAATTTTTTGCAAAAGCACTTATATAAAATTATACAAATTTAATTGTTATTGACTAGTAACTTATAATTTAATTATTCATTATATATAGTTTTAATGAATAATAGATGCTAAGATAAGAAAAGGATAAATATTAAAAAAAATCTAAATTAAAAATGAAATATTCCATTCAGATAGCTTTGAGTTAAGCAATATTATCTTGAAACTGTTTTTATAAAGTAGCGCCGCCTATTTATAATATAAAATATAAAATGAAATTTTACTTACTATTAGAATATGATGAATATCAATTTAATTAAATTATAAATCACAATTAAAAATTTTAAATATTCCTGAAAAAGTTTTTTAAAAAAGAAAATCTATAAAATTATAAAAATTAATAGTTATTTAGTAAATTGCAATATAATTGTTAATTATATATAGTTTTAGTGGATCATAAGTGTTAAGATAAAAAAGTAGGGGTAAATTGTCCCTTATATTCTTGGATTATTTTTTCTTTATAAGAGGTGTGTCAAAGGATCATTCACGTAGAAAAAAAAAAGAGAAGAAACACAACAGTGTGTTGAGAATAGAGATGACTGGGAGAACATCCGAAGTAGTGGGATTTGATTTGTGAAATTATGGAGAGCTTTCCGATTTTGTTATCGCTCTTTTGACAACAAGTCTGAAGATCACATTCTGTCGTCGATTGTAGATCTGCGAGAGATCGTTGTAAGTATTTACCTTTTATGTTTTGATTCATACATTTAGATTGCGACAATGGTATCATAGCATTATGAATTATACTATATCGTTTTGTGTTTTCTCGTCTCTGAACACACCTCAACGAGTCACTAAGGTGACTCTTTGGCTAGAAATCTCCGAAATGAGTTTTTCCCAGAAATCTCCCTGTGGCCGACGGTTTGGTAGCTGCAAAGGAGCGTCGACGACTACATCATGGTAGTAGGAGACTAGCGACTGGGTTTCACGTACACAAACAGTAAGAAAAAAAATTCTTCACCGGTCTGTTCAAATCGTATGGGTTTGAACCAGATGGTCTAAGTAGATTATTATATCTTGATCAAGATTAAACCATTAGTTGGTTTAACTAAACTAGTTTGATCCAAATCGGAATCGATTTAGGTTGATTTAATTGGGCTTAGACTAGATATGATCAAATGACTAGATTTGTTCTATTGGGTTTAATTTGATCAAATGATTAGATTTGTTCTAATAAGTCAGACTTAAACCAATGGACATTGGTTTGATCAAACGGACTTGAGTTTGATCAATAAGTCTGAAATTGGCTGAAATTGACTTAGATTAAACAATAACAGAACATAGGACCAACAGATCCCTATCCAATTAGATCAGTTCTAATTGAGGACAATAGACTAAACTTAGGATCTGGATTCCCAATCGACCGGTCAAATGGGTCAGTCGACTTAGGCTCCTGAAAATCGAGAAAATTTATTTTTATTAATTTATTATGTTGGTTCTATGTCTGTATAAATTGAATTAAGTCAGTTTTGTACTAGTTAGTCAGTTTGTACTGACTTATTTAATTTAAATTTTTTAGATAGCTAGCCGCGATATACGACAACATGAGTTTTGAGAGGAGATAAAGGAGTTTGATTATGACCCAGATTATGGAGTCAAATGGCTTATTGGTTGGCTCGATTAGTTGTTTTGAAAACTCGAGATAGAAGAGTTTCCCGTTCAAGACACACACAAAAGATGGGCTCTGGTCTATTCACTACTGAAAAATCTTAGACGGATAACACTCTAACTTTGGGATGATTCTGAAGGGCATATCTCATAATCAGAGATGTGCAGACAATTACTTCATTTCTCTTGGGGTCCTGAAGAATCAGAAGAGGATCCAGAGGAGGATCTTGACGAATCCGAGGAGGATTCAGAAGAATATCCAAAAGAATCAGAGGAGGATCCGGAAAAGTGTGTAGAGAATCCAGAGATAGATCAAATTGTGGATCTAATGGAGAATCCTGAAGTTGTCCCACCTGAAATTGCCCCTCATGAGTCCAGGATAAAATGGATAATATTGGTCACTGCACTAGTGTCTGTCCTAGTGGGAGTAGTGATAGCCTATCTAATTTATTAAAATTTTGTTATTGTTATTGTCATTATGTATGAACAATATTAGTCCATTTCGTTCATGTCAATTTGTTATATGTTAAAAATATGCAGCATATTTTTATGTTAATGATATATTCATTTATTTATGTTGTTTACTTTACATGATGCATGATAAATGATTAATTTATTTTATTAAATGATTAGTTTATTTAATTAAAGAAGTCATGCTATAATGATTAGTTCATTTATTGGGATGTGTATAATAGAATTGATCAATATTGATTTGATTGGTCATACGAATGATGAGTAAAAACGTAGTTATCACTTGATTTTGTAAACCAACTCAAATTAATATTGAGTCAATCATAAATTGCATACATATGAATTACACTGAATACTAAATAATATGTTTATTTATGATAGATTATGGCAACCAAAAACATTATAGCCGAACTCAACAAGGGTGAACAATTTAATGGGGATAACTATAAAATCTGGTACCTTAGGATACAGTATGTACTTGAGGAACAAGAAGTTATGGATACTGTAAATTAGGTTATGGTAGAACCTATAGATGGTCCCACTATACAGCATAGACGAGATCTTGATGTCTATAAGGCATGGAAGAAAAAGGACTCCATAGCAAAGGGCATACTGATTAGTTTAATGATAGATGACATAACTTTTGAGTATGAGTCATATCTCACGGCTCATGCAGTCTGGGTAGCCCTTAAAGAGAAATTCAGTGGAGTAAGTCTAAGCGAGCTTCGACAGCTGACGATCAAGTTTGACAGCTACAAGAAGCGTTTGAATGTTTTAATGGTTCAACATCTCAGGGAGATGTCGAATATGATTCGGGAGCTTAAAACTGCTGGTCATGAGTTGACCGATGAACAACAAGTTCAAGAAGTTATTTGTTCCCTTTCAGATTCTTGGGAGACCATGAAGTAGATCCTAACTCACAGTGAAAGTATCAAGACTTTCACTAATCTCTCATGCCATGTAGAATTGGAGGCAGAGAGAGTTGAAGCTGCAAAGATTTCTGGACTAGCTTATGTGGCTATCAGTTCTGTTAGACCATGTGGATCCATGAAACGGAAATGGTTCAAGAAAGGGAAGGGAAAGAATAAAGAAGTTGTTACTATGGGACAGGGCCCAATCAAAAAGATAGAAAGAAGACTAGAAAAAAACCTAAAAGTAAGTTGACTTGTTTTAACTACGGCAAGAAGGTTCACTTCGCTTGGGAGTGCACTGAGCAAAAAAAAGTAAATCCAAGGGTATCTTCTTTTCCTGAGCATTTTATTACTAGCTCAGTGTTGTTAGTTGATTCTTATCTTTTGTGAATTATAGATTCGGGAGCAACCAACCATGTAGCTCGGGAGCGAGTTACATTTGTAGAGTACTATCGGGTACCAGCTGGCAACAAATGGATCTATGTAGGAAACAATGCGAGAGTTGAAGTCAAAGGAGTCGACACTTGCAAACTCAGCCTTTGTGGTGGTAGTGTTTTGTTTCTACATGATGTCTTGTATGCTATTGAAATTCGACGGAATCTTATTTTTGTTACGTGTCCTCTTGATTTAGGGTATTGTATTAATTTTTACAATCGATGTATTGAACTTAAGATTTACTCAGTGTCAATCGGACATGATTTTTTAATAAATAGTTTTATAGTTCTTGATGTAGAATCAAATGTTAATTGTGCAATTAAATGTTATTTTTTAAACATTGCTTTAACTAGTGATACAAGTATAACTAATGAGGTTTTGCATGCTAGATTAGGACACATAGGACAATAACTATGAATCGGTTGGCTAGAGAGGGTTTATTGGGCACTCCGACTAAGACTCACTTGTCTATATATGAGCATTATCTTGCTAGAAAAGTAACTAGGAAATCATTTAGTAAGGCTATTAGAGCTGAATCATCATTGCAATTAATTCATTCGGATATTTGTGGTCCAATGAATGTGAAGGCTAGACCTGGAGCTTCCTATTTCATTACATTTA
This sequence comes from Zingiber officinale, assembly GCF_018446385.1. NCBI lineage: Eukaryota > Viridiplantae > Streptophyta > Magnoliopsida > Zingiberales > Zingiberaceae > Zingiber > Zingiber officinale. The sequence goes on along the minus strand of NC_055989.1, from coordinate 99,523,353 downwards.
TTAATGATTTCTCTCTATTCGGTCATGTGCATTTGATTTCTCATAAATCTGAAGTATTGGATTGTTTCATTTGTTATATGAATGAAGTTGAGAATCAAACAAAACATAAAGTTAAGACTTTGTAAGGGATCGGTGGCCGGCTAAAAGGGGGATTAGATAGACGGTGCCCCCAAATCGAATGCTTCTTACGTGTTTGTTAGTTGCGCAAGCGGAAATACAATAATATAAACACAAATATGAAAGCTAAATACTAAAGGAAAGAATGCAAACCAATACACGTCAATATAACATGGTTCGGAGATAACTTGCTCCTACTCCACAGCTGTCCGTAAGGTGGATGATCCCTCAATCCATCGGTGGATTATCCCCCGACAAACTCCAGCTATCTCAAGTCGCTCCTTGTGGGTGGACAAACCTCACCACAAACTCACCAAGACCTCTTGGATTACAAAAGCACTTGAGAACTCTTGTGACTACGAATTAGGCTTTAACCAAGTCTAATTTCATCACCTAGCCCGGCCATCCCAAACTCCTTCTTATAGAGCTTGGAAGAAAACAGCCCTACTATTTTACCATTGCCAATCGACTAGTCCTTGCACCAGTCGACTGGTGCCAGCCCAACGACTCTCTACCAGTCGACTGGTACAGTGCACCAGTTGACTGCTACAGTGCATCAATCGACTGCTACAGCGCCCGTTGACTGCTACAGTACCCCCCCCCCTCCCGAATTTTTCTCTGAGTACAATCTCTCATGCACTCGTACCCTCACGACTCACTTGACTCTTCTTTGCAGCCTCGACCTCTTGCCTTCAAGCCTACTTCCTTTGGCTCTCGTCTCTTGGATGTATCCAAGCCAGCGGCTTGTCCCCAATGTCATCATTCGCGTATGCCTCGAAGTCGCTTCCCTCGGCCCTTGTCCTTGCTATCTTGTCCACGATCCCTCGGATGCTCCATCCTTCACCGAACCTAAAGCCATCAAGATGAGTCATATGTGTATCCTGTAAACTTGCACACTCACATACACATATCAAATACAAGGGTAAACCTAACTTAAACTCTTTGCCCAAACACAAAAATACATGGTCACACGGACCATTGGGATTGCTCCAACAAACTTTACGTACTACCCGTGGAGGGGAATATTTGTTGATATGTTCAAGATAATATGTAATGATAAAGGGATTATAAGACAGCTGACAATTCCTGAAACTCCACAGAAAAATGGGTAGCTAAAAGAAGAAATAGGACTTTTCTTGAAATGGTTAGGTCTATAATGCACAGGCTAATTTACCTATCTCCTATTGGGGAGATGCATTATTAACTGCGGCCTATATACTTAACAAAGTGTCTTCAAAGTCAGTTCCATCTACCCCATATGAACGTTGAAAAGGCAGAAAACTAGATTTAAGTAATCTGAGACCCTCAGGGTCAGCTGCTTATGTTCATGATAGTTCTCACAAGTATGGAAAATTGGGACCTAGGGGTAAGAAATGTATCTTTATTAAATATCATGAGACCTCCAAAGGTTATGTTTTCATAGGTGAGCAACTAGATGGAACCATTTTCGAAATAGATTCGAGAGATGTGACTTTTCTTGAAACAGAGTTCCCAACCAAAAGTGATGTTGATAAAATAGTTCCTTTATTTGAGGAGGATGAGATATTATCAACAAGAGAGGTGTTAAAAGGGATACCTGAGTCTAGTAAATCGAGTGAGAGTGATATGTCAAGTCATGAGTTGACTTCTCAAAAGCCCAATTTATGAAGAAGTATTCGTAAAATCAACCCTAAGAAGAGGTTTGATATTGAGGATGAGGCATTGATAACACTTTCAGTTGACGATGATGAACCTTAATCCATTGAGAAATCATTGGGATGTAGAGTTAGAGAAAAGTGGAAAGCTGCAATAGATGAAGAGATGGAGTCAATGAATCAGAATCATGTTTGGGACTTAGTCGATCTTCTTCCGGGCCAAAAGACTATTGGGAATAAGTGGATTCTCAAGATAAAGAGGAAAGCTGATGGATCGTTTAACAGATATAAAGCTCATTTAGTTGCAAAAGGATATACCCAAATGGAGGATATTTACTTTGAAGAGACATTTTCTCCCGTAGTGAAATTTATATCAATAAGAGTTATTTTGGCCTTTGTGGCACATTAGGACTTGAAATTATATCAAATGGATATAAAAACCACTTTTCTTAATGGTGAACTTGACAAGGAAATATATATAGTTCAACCAGAAGGTTTCATTGCTGAAGGCCAAGAAGAGAAAGTATGTAGACTTAAAAAGTCTATATATATGCTAAAGAAATCGTCAAGACAATGGAACATAAGATTTAACAAAGTTGTTTTATCTTATGGTTTTGAGATGATCAATGAGGATCATTGCTTTTTCTTGAAAAGAGAAAAAGAAACGTATGTCATTTTATCATTATATGTTGATAATATGTTGATAGCTGGAAATGACATTGGGTATGTGAATGAAATCAAGAAGTGGTCGCATCACAATTTGATACAACAGATATGGGAGAAACTGAGTATATCTTAGGGGTGAAGATCATTAGAGATCGTCCTAAAAGACTTTTAGATTTGTCATAAGAGTCTTATATAAATAAGATGTTACATCATTTCAGCATATCTAATTGCAACAAAGAACATACACATATTGTGAAAGGTACTATTTTGAACAAGAGTATGTGTTCCAAAACTCCAGAGGAAATAGTTGAAATGAATAAAAATTCATATGTCAGTGCTATTGTTAGTTTGATGTATACTATGTTGTGTACCCGTCTCGATATCTGCTATGTTATTGGCTTAGTCAGTCACTTCCAGTCAAACCCAGGACTGAGACATTGGAAGGCAGTAAAAAGGATATTCAAATATCTAAAGGCGACAACAAATTATTATCTCTATTTTCAAGGATTATATATGAGTCTAAAAGGTTATTCAAATGCAGATTGGGCTGGGAACCTGGATAATAGAAAATTTACATCAAGCTATGCATTCTTGCTGAATGGTTGTGTCATCTCTTGGAACATCAAGAAACAAGCTTGTATAGCTTTGTCGACTATGGAAGCTGAATATTGTGGCATGTTCAGCGGTCGTGCAAGAAGCAATCTAGTTGAGAAGGTTTCTGAAGCATATGAAAATTGCTGAGGACAGTGAGAGTCTAGTAACTGTCTACTATGACAGTCAAGCTGCAATAGCTTTTTCCAAGGATCCCAAATATTACAACAAAGGCAAGTATATAGCGATAAAATATAACTTTGTGAGGGATATTGTGGCTAAAAGAAAAGTAATTCTTGAGTATGTCCCTACACGTATTATGCTTGCAGATCCTTTTACTTAGCCATTGACTAGAGAGTCATTTAAAGAATATATAAAGTCTTTGGGACTTCGTAATATGTAATAGAATTGAAATAATAATCAAACTTTATGATTTGATTGTGTGATTTGTCATAATTTATTCAGTGTATATGTTATTTTTGTTATATTCATATAAGATCTCAATGAGCATGTGATAGGTAGAGATTGGTCCACTCACAAGGATAATCATTTCTGTTTGTTAAGTACAAATAGAAGCAAGACTATTACTTAGGGGACAGCTCATACAATTGTGAAAAGAGATAGATCATAAGTTAAGGTCACCTTGATAATTGTGTCAAGTTAGGATCATTTGTGTTAAAAATGATCGAAGTAAATGCACTCACTATTTACTGAACCTGTTGAAAGCCAGATTGGAATTCATATGTTGAATTCAGGGTTAGACATTAGGTATGTCTAGATCAAAATCTATACGATATTAAATTTGAAGAAAACATGCACTCTTTTTATTAAAGAGAATAATATCGTAGCATAGTATTCATACCACATGTGCTATTGCGACAATAAAGGTAGTAGAAGAATGGATCCATGTTTCTCTACTATGTGAGACCTTTGAGATTATAAGTTAATCTCAGTTTTTGTCTTTAGTGACTATTTAGTTGTTTACTTAAAGTTTTAATTAGTGTCTGCTACTTTAGTATGTATCCTATGGCTATGTATGATTCGGTCTATGGAACATAACTAGAAAAGATACTGATTAGAATGAATAGATTCTAGCTAAAAAGGAAGATTAAATAGATTTATATCTTTTGATGTTATTCACTGGCCGACCCATTTTTGTTATCTATAGAAATGATAGTGAATATTTGAATATGAATATGCTCTTAGCATAATAGTCATTAAAAGGGATTAGAGATATTCATACTGATGTAAATGAAGATTATTTAATTTGGGTAAATAGCAAGACATGGATATCTCCAAGATAATGGCTATGCCACTAGGAGATTGGATGAATCCTGGATAAAGGTTATGTGCTACCAGGAGAGAGAGGCTATGCGTCATAAAGAGTGTGTCTCTAATTTATTTGAAAGAGCGGCTAAGTGAAACAACTTTGTTAGCATTGATCGCTCAGAAAGCGGCTATGTAAGGTGTAATAATCTTCTTAGCAATTATCACTCAATGTGCTTGCTGTTGCACGAACCATTTTCTCTAAGAATGGATTGGATGTTCTAATATAGTCTTTGAGATTAAACTCTCAAATAGTCTATGTGACTTATTTAATCTTTGTGACTAACTGGTCTTAGTGACTAACATGGATGAATTGGTGTTAGTGACTTACTTTGGACGAGTGGGAGATGTAGGAAATAGGAACGTGGGAAAAACTCAGTTGCCCACTTCTTAGGGGCAAATTATCTCTTATACCCCTGGGTTATTTTCCCTTTATAAGAGATGCATCCAAGGATCATTCACGGAGAAAAAAAAAAAGAAGAAAGACAACATGTGCTAAGAATATAGAGGACTGGGAGAACATCCGAGTCTGTGGGATTTGGTTTGTGAAATTACGGGGAGCTTTCTGATTTTGTGATCACTCTTCCGACAGAAATTTTGAAGATCACATTTTGTCGCCGATTGCAGATCTGTGGAAGATCACTGTAAGTACTTACCATTTATGTTTTAATTCATGCATTTAGATTGTGATAATTTTGTATAAAACAACTCTAATGGGGCAACTACACTATGAAAATTGTAATGAATCATAAACCCTAAACCTATTGGATTGTCAAATTAAACCATTTGACTTGAGTGCGAACTTAGGTTGTCAACGTACACCATTTGAAGTATGCTAAACCCTATAGTGATTTCACTTTTTATTTTTTGTTTTAAGAACCTCTAAATCTTGAATCCTTAATTATACCTTTAAAATTTTCACCCAGAATGAACTCATCATTTAACAGAGCAGGGCAAAGGTGGGATAGGCTGACCACTATCCTGGTTGGCTGGAAAATCCTCAATCCAATCTAACCCAAAATAGATTTAAGTTAGGTGTGTTGGTCCCTTGTGGCGACCGACTAAAGGGAGGTGAATAGCATGCACAACAAAAATACAAAAATACCTTTCTCGAATTTATAGTTTAATAATAATCAACACTTGCATAAAAGAAATAAGAAACTAAAAAGGAAGAGGTACAACGAGTTTTACTTGGTTACAACTGGGGAGGTTGTTAATCCAAGGAAGTTGAAAGCTCACTAAACTCTCTTTCAGGTGGAGAAGCCTCTTTACAGCAATTAAAGCACTAGATCAGAAAGCTAAATCGAAAGAGAAATGATTACAAATGTTCTGTTTTAGCTTCTGGGACCAGGACTGTATTTATAGCCCTGGTTGGGGAGCTTGGAAGGGTTCCAGGGGCCTGGGGGGATAAACTTTTATCCCCGTCATAGTGAAACGCGCCACATTGTGTTCCGGATAAAATCCTACTCCAAGCGCCTAAATTCAGAAAATTAACATTCTGTTGACTTTTCGTCCTGGCCTTTCGCTCCGGTTCTGTTCACATCGGTCCGGGTCTTCTGCTCCAGCTCCGCTTACTTGGATAATTTCGGTCATACGGAATAGAGCTCACCTGAACCCATTTTATGGTCTTCGAGCAAACTTCCACTCCGGCTTCTCGTCTCTCGGAAACGCCGCGCACCTCCTTCTCGTCCACCTGCATAATCTTTTTCAGCACCTTGTACCTCGGATTCACCGAGACCGTCGGCTCTCTCCCGTGCTGTCTTTCTCGCTAGCTGCGTCTTTCGGTCAACTTCCTGTACTCCTAAGTTCCTACACACTTAGACACATGAGTTAAATACCAACATGACCTAACTTTACTTGGTTGATCACATCAAAACTACCATGGGGTACTTACAATCTCCCTCTTTTTGATATGAGCAAACCCCAAGTTAAGTTAGGGTAAAACCATAAAAAAATAACAGTTATAAAATAATATTTTTGTAAGTATAAAAATTAAAAATTGTACTACCCTCCCCCTATACTTACTCCCCCTTTTGATCACATTAAAAATGGGGTACATTAAAAAATTCTACTTAACAACAATAAAAAAACATTAAAGTTTAAGCTTCGAAAAAAAATTTAACATATGTAAGGTAAAAAAAATTTCATATAAAGTTAAAATTATCGTAAAAAAATTTTCTAAGAAACTTAACATTCAGAAAATTTCAACATTTGAAAATTTTCTTACAGTTAA